>NW_027603437.1:0-15171 GCF_053455715.1 Rhinoraja longicauda
AACTAGATGGTATGTTTGTGCGAATATTGAAATACCTCTAGATAACAATCGTTACTTTTTAATATTTTATTTAGTAAGTGTACCACACTGTCTTATGCATATTGCATTTATTTATTTATCTATCACCTTTATTTATTTATTCATTTTTGATATTTTTCTTATTTTATTTTATTTATGTCGATGATGTACTGTTTTGTATATATCTCTGTGAAAAATCAATAAAATCTGATTGAAAAAAAGAAAGGATCCTTTATTTTACATCTTATCAAATGTAAAACATCGGGGTCAGATTTAATGTGATCATGTCACTGCTTATCCACACCCATCACTGACCACCCTGATAATGTCACTGCTTATCCAGACTCATCACTGACCACACTGATAATGTCACTGCTTATCCAGAGAGCGAGAGAGAGAGAGTGAGGATTGTGGAGAGGAAGAGGGAAGGAGTGTGGAGAGTAAGGGAGGTGAGTGGGGAGAGAGGAAGGTGTGTGGGGAGAGAAAGGGGAGGAGTGGAGTGAAAGGAGGAGGAGTGTGGGAATGGAGGATGGGAAGAGAGGGGATGTGGGGAGAGGAATTGAATACTGTGGGAAGAGAGAGAAGGTAGGATGAATGTGGAGAGCGAGGGGGAGTGTGGTGGGAGAGAGGGGGAGTGTGGGTTAAATGACGGGGAGGAGTGTGGGGAAATAGGTTGTTTTAGGGACAGGGGAGGGAGGAGTGTGAGAGAGAGGGAGGAAGGATGGTATGGAAAGAGTGGAGGGATGGGGACAGAGAGGAGGGGAGAAGAGAGGGATAGGAGTGACGGGAGGGTGGTGGAGTATTGGGAGAGATAGAGGGGGTGTGGGGAGAGAGGGGGAGGAGTGTGGGCAGAGAGGGGGTTGTGCGTGGGGAGAGAGATGGGGAGGAATGTGGGGAGAGAGAGAGGGGGAGGAGTGTGGGGAGACAGAGGGGGAGGAGTAGTGAGTGTGTGGGGAGAAAGACGGAGTGTGGGGATGGAGAGTGAGAGGAGAGTGGGGAGAGAGGAAGTGCGGAGAGAGAGGGGGAGCAGTGTGGGGAGAGAGATTAGAGGAGTGTGGCAGGACAGAGAGGAGTGTGGGGAGATAGTGGGGAGGAGTGTGGAGAGAAGGGAGGAGGTGGGAAGTCAGAGGGTCGGAAAATTGGTGAGCAAGAGGGGGATTAGTATGTGGGGAGAGTGAATGGCGGAGGGGGAGGAGAGAGGCAGAGAGAGTGAGGAGTGTTGGGGGAGACGCATTATGTGTTACTCTATCACTTGTATGCCGGAGAAAGTTATTTACTCATTTTAACCACTGCCTATTAAAATGAAAATAACAAATAAATATGTCTGCACCTGCCAACGCGGATAGAACAGCAAGATGCAGTGAGAGCTCATTGGAGATGAGATTAATTACTGATAATATCACTGCTTATCCAGACCCATCACTGGCCACACTGATAATGTCACTGCTTATCCAGACCCATCACTGACCACACTGATAATGTCACTGCTTATCCGGACCTATCACTGACCACACTGATAATGTCACTGCTTATCCGGACCTATCACTGACCACACTGATAATGTCACTGCTTATCCAGACCCATCACTGACCACACTGATAATGTCACTGCTTATCCGGACCCATCACTGACCACACTGATAATGTCACTGCTTATCCGGACCCATCATTGACCACACTGATAATGTCACTGCTTATCCAGACCCATCACTGACCACACTGATAATGTCACTGCTTATCCAGACCCATCATTGACCACACTGATAATGTCACTGCTTAACCAGACACATCACTGACCACACTGATAATGTCACTGCTTATCCAGACCCATCATTGACCACACTGATAATGTCACTGCTTAACCAGACACATCACTGACCACACTGATAATGTCACTGCTAATCCAGACCCATCACTGACCACACTGACGTCACACACAGGTATGTTCTTTGTATCATCCATTCCAAGGACATCTCACATACTGTAACAACCAGCTACCCAGTTCCATCGCATGCTGCTCAAATATATTTTCACCACCTTTGACAACATTTGCCCCGTCCTGATTGGTACGGACACCTCTGAACTCACTGATGGTTTCACTTCCCATCTGCGTCTGATTCTGAACACACTTACACTACGAATGATCACCCAAATACAGAAAAATCAAGACTTAACTGCTCTTGCATGTTCCAGTGCTCTCCTCAGTTGTACTTAAAATATCTGCAAGGCCTTTTTGTGTAGTTCTGGTCACCATATTATAGATATGATGTCCTGTTGCCAGAGACAGCGCGGAACAGATTCACCAGGATGTTATCTGGAATGGACAGCGTTAGTTTGAAGACATAATCAATTGGCTGGGCTTGGTCTTCTTGGAGCGCAGGAGGATGAGGGGTAATCTCATAGACGTGTTTTAGATCATGAAAGGAATAGATCGGGTAGATGCTCAGCTTCTCCTGCCCTGAGTAGGAGAATCGAGGTCCAGAGGACATACGTTTAAGTTGAATGGAAAATGATCGAATAGGAATCTGAGGGGTAACCTTTTCTCACAATGGGTGGTGGATGTATGGAACAAACTGCCTGAGGAGGTATTTGAGGCAGGGGCTATCCCAATATTTGTGAAACAGTTAGACAGGTTGGGTACATGAATAGGACAGGTTTGGTGGGATATGGACCAAATGCAGACAGGTGGAACTAATGTAGATGGGGCCTGTTTGCTGGTGTGGCCAAGTTGGGCCAAAGTGCCTGATTCCACACCACATCACTCTATGACTCTATGAGTACAGGGCTGAACTACCTCCTCTGGCAGTTCGTTCCACACCCCCCCCAACCTTTGTGTGAAAAATACCCCTCAGGTTCCGATTAACCCCCCCCCCACCTCATCTTAAACCTAGCCCCCTGGTTCTTGATTCCCCTTCTCTGTGCATCTACCAGATCTATTCCTCTCATTATATTGTCCAACTGTAGAAGATCATCCCTCATCCTCCTGCAGCAAGGGATATAGTACTAGCCTATATGCACCAAGGGATATAGTACTAGCGTATATGCACCAAGGGATATAGTACTAGCCTATATGAACCAAGGGATATAGTACTAGCCTATATGCGCCAAGGGATATAGTACTAGCCTATATGCACCAAGGGATATAGTACTAGCCTATATGCACCAAGGGATATAGTACTAGCCTATATGCACCAAGGGATATAGTACTAGCCTATATGCACCAAGGGATATAGTACTAGCCTATATGCACCAAGGGATATAGTACTAGCCTATATGCACCAAGGGATATAGTACTAGCCTATATGCACCAAGGGATATAGTACTAGCCTATATGCACCAAGGGATATAGTACTAGCCTATATGCACCAAGGGATATAGTACTAGCCTATATGCACCAAGGGATATAGTACTAGCATATATGCACCAAGGGATATAGTACCAGCCTGCTGAACCTGTCCCTCCAGATCAGGCCCACTGTTCCTGGTAACATCCTCGTAAATCTCCTCTATCACCTTTCCAGATTGACACCATCTTTCCTGTATCATGGTGCCCACAACAGAACACAATATTCCAAATGCGGCCTCACCAACGTCTTACACAACGGCAACATAACCTCCGTATATCTATACACAATGCTATGACCGAAGACGGCCAATGTTACAAAAGTCTTTTTGACCACACTATCAACCCGTGACGCTACATTCAATACACGATGTACCTGTCGTCCTAGATCGCTCTGCTCTACAGTTCATTCACCTTTCTGCCTCGGTTCCAGGTCAGCGGTACTGACACTTCTGAACTCACTGATGGTTTCACTTCCCATGTGCGTCTGATTTTGAATACATTTGCACTACAGGTGAACATCCAAATAAAGAATAATCAAGACTTAACTGCTCCTCCAAGTGCAGCGCTCTCCTCAGTCGTACTTCGAATATCTGCGAGGCCCTTTTGTGTAGTTCTGGTCACCATATTACACAAATGATGTCCTATTGCCAGAGGCAGTGCGGAACAGATTCACCAGGATGTTATCTGGAATGGACAGCGTTAGTTTGAGGACAGATTTGATCAGGTGGGATTTATCTCATTGGAGCAATAATGCAGAGGGACGACCTTACTGAGGCATGTAAAATTATGTCAACTACAGCAGGGTTGAGTAGATGGTCACAGTTATTTCCCAGGCTGGGAGAATCTAAACCTAGAGAACGTACGTTTAATTGAAAGGGGAGAGATTTAAGGTAATTCTGACTTCAACGATGGAACAATATTTTCTTTTGAGGCGGTGGGGACAGATACCATCACAGCAAATAAACAGCATTTGGACAGCCATTTGTTTCGGATGGAAATGGACGGATATGGGACAAATACAGGTGAATGAGATTACCGTAGATAGGCATCTCGGTCTGCAGTCGGGCCGAAGGACCTGTTTCCCTGCTGTTCCCATGACTGGAATCAGAGGTTCTGTTATCTCTAATGTGCTCTGTCATCGGTCTCCCCAGTTGTAGCCACATAGCAGACACATCACTGACTGCACAACAGTGGCGATACTGTATTGGGTGGTGGTGTCACCAACAACGGAGGCACATTGTTCATCACCCTCACAAGTGTCCAACAGGTGTTTCACTCTCCTCAAACTAAACTCTAGCCTGGACATCCGAGGAATTAAACGTAAATAGGTGTCGAAAGTTCTCACACCTGCAGTTTAAACAACAAAATGATATAACTGCCTGTCATATACGTTGGTCATTTTAATATGTCTCTGATCATTGAAGTGTTTCTTTCAATTTCTCTGTGTGTCAGTTATACACAGCAGGAAGCGAGAAACGCTCTCTTGAATTAGTTCATATATAGGCACAGAAATACAGACTGAGTGCGTGTGAGAGCTCTCTTAAATTCACTGGAATTTAGGATGAGAGGGGATCTTGTCGAAGCATGTCGAATTCTGAAGAAGGGTCTCCACCCATTCCTTCTCCCAAGAGATGCTGCCTGTCCCGCTGAGTTACTCCAGCTTTTTGTGTCTATCTTCTATTTAAACCAGCATCTGCAGTTCCTTCTTACACATATACATATCTTAAGGGATTGGACAGGCTAGATACAGGAAAAATATTCCCGATGTTGTGGGAGTCCAGAAAAGGGATCACAGTTTACGAATAAGGGGTAGCTCAATTATTACTGAGATGAGAAAAAACTGATCTGTCGTCGGCCTCGCCAGTTGAGATGAATTGTGAATCTGTGGAAATCTCTGCCACAGAAGGCAGTGGAGGTCAATTCACAGGAGGTTTTCATGGGAGAGTCAGATATAGCTCTTAGGGCTAACGGAATAAAGTTGCACGGGGAGAAATCAGGAACGGGGTACTGATTTAGGATGGTCGGCCACGATCATGTTGAATGGCGGTGCGGGCTCAAAAGGACAAATGGCCTACTCCTGCAAGTATTTTCTTTGTTTCTATGTTTCGAAACCACTGTGGACAGCATAGACGGGTGAGTTGGTCATTAACGCTCAGAACGACTTTGCTGTCATGTCTGTGGGTTTGAATTAGCATCAACCTGTCAACTGGTCTGAAGTAGTTCAATAACAAAATAAACTGCAGATTGAACAGAACCTCGCCTTGTGTTCACCGGCTGGAACTAATAGTCCCCACTGGGTGAATGGCATAGCACAATTACTCACCATCGCTGACCACACTGATCAGGTCACTGCTTATCCTGACCCATCACTGACCACGCTAATAATGACACTGCTTATCCAGACCCATCACTGACAACGTTGACAATGTCACTGCTTACCCAGGCCCATCACTGGCCACACTGATAATGTCACTGCTTATCCAGACACATCACTGACGAAATCTCGTCCAAAAAAAATGTTTTTTGGATGACAAATAAAGATATCCTGAATCCTGAATCCTGAATTAACGTCACGCACAAGTATGTTCTTTGTATCATCCAATCCAAGAACATCTCACATACTGTAACAACCAGCTACCCAGTTCCATCGCACGCTGCTCAGATATATTTTCACCATTGACACCTTTGACAGCATTTGCCTCGTGCTGATTGGCACGGACACCTCTGAACTCGCTGATGGTTTCACTTCCCATCTGCGTCTGATTCTGAACACACTTGCACTACAAATGAACACCAAAATACAGAAAAATCAAGACTTAACTGTTCCTCCAAGTGCAGCGCTCTCCTCAGTCGTACTTCAAATATCTGCGAGGCCATTTTGTGTAGTTCTGGTCACCATATTATAGAAACAATGTCGTGTTGCCAGAGACAGTGTGGAACAGATTCACCAGAATGTTATCTGGAATGGACAGCGTTAGTTTCAAGACAGAATCAATTGGGTGGGATTGGTCTCCTTGGAGCGCAGGAGGATGAGGGGTGATCTTATCGACATGCTTTAGATCATGAAAGGAATAGATCGGGTAGATGCTCAGCTTCTCCTGCCCTGATTAGGAGAATCGAGGTCTAGAGGACATATGTTTAAGGTGAAGGGGAAATGATTGAATAGGAATCTGAGGGGTAACATTTTCACACAGTGGGTGTTGGATGAATGGAGCAAACTGCCAGAGGAGGTATTTAAGGCAGGGACTATCCCAACATTCATGAAACAGTTAGACAGGTGCATGAATAGGACAGGTTTGGTGGGAAATGGACCAAATGCAGACAGGTGGGACTAGTGTAGATGTGGCATTTTGGCTGGAGTGGGCAAGTTGGGCCGAAGGGCCTGTTTCCACACCATATCACTCTATGACTCTATGGGTACAGGTTTGAACTACCTCCTCTGGCAGCTCGTTCCACACACCCACCATGCTTTATGTGAAAAATTACCCCTCAGATTCCACAGATTCACAATTCATCTCAACTGGGGAGGCCGACGACAGTTCAGTTTTTCCTCATCTCAGTAATAATTGAGCTACCCCTTATTCGTAAACTGTAATCCCTGTTCTGGACTCCCACAGCATCGGGAACATTTTTCCTCTATCTAGCCTGTCCAATCCCTTAAGAATTGTATATGTGTAAGAAGGAACTGCAGATGCTGGTTTAAACAGAAGATAGACACAAAAAGCTGGAGTAACTCAGCGGGACAGGCAGCATCTCTTGGGAGAAGGAATGGGTGGAGACCCTTCTTCAGAATTCTATATGTTTCGTCAAGATCACCTCTCATCCTAAATTCCAGTTAATTCAAGAGAGCTCTCACACACACTCAGTCAGTATTTCTGTGCCTATTTATTAATTAATACGAGAGCGTTTCTCCGTTCCTGCTGTATATATTTGGCACACATAGAAACTGAAAGAAACACTTCAATGATCTGAGACATATTAAAACGACCAACGTATATGATAGGCAGTTATATCGTGTTGTTGTTTAAACTGCAGGTTTGAGAAAATTCGACACCTGTTGGCGTGTAATTCCTCGGATTTCTAGGCTAGAGTTTAGTTTGAGGAGAGTGAAGCACCTGTTGGACACCTGTGAGGGAGATGAACAATGTGCCTCCGTTGTTGGTGACACCACCACCCAATACAGTATCGCCACTGTTGTGCAGTCAGTGATGTGTCTGCTATGTGGCTACAACTGGGGAGGCCTATGACAGAGCACATTAGTGATTACAGAACCGCTGATTCCAGTCATGGGAACTGCAGGGAAACAGGCCCTTCGGCCCGACTAGTCCATTCAGACCGAGATGCATATCTACGGTAATCTCATTCACCTGTATTTGTCCCATATCCCTCCATTCCTATCCGAAACAACGGCTGTCTAAATGCTGTTTATTTGCTGTGATGGTATCTATCCCCACCGCCTCAAATGAAAAGATTGTTGCATATTTGAAGTCAGAATTCCCTTAAACCTCTCCCCTTTCGAATAAACGTAAGTTCTCTGGGTTTAGAATCTCACAGCCTGGGAAATAACTGTGACCATCTACTCAACCCTGCTATAGTTGACATAATTTTACAAGCCTCAGTAAGGTCATCCCTCTGCATTCTTGCTCCAATGAGATAAATCCCACCCGATCAAATCTGTCCTCAAACTAACGCTGTCCATTCCAAATAACATCCTGATGAATCTGTTCCGCACTGCCTCTGGCAACGGGACATCATTTGTATAATATGGTGACCAGAACTACACAAAAGGGCCTCGCAGATATTTGAAGTCCGACGTAGGAGAGCGCTGCACTTGGAGGAGCAGTTAAGTCTTGGTTATTCTTTGTTTGGATGTTCAGCTGTCGTGCAAGTGTGTTCACAATCAGACGCACATGGGAAGTGAAACCACCAGTGAGTTCTGAAGTGTCGGTACCGATGAACTGCAACCGAGGCCTATATCTCTTGATGCAGGAGGATGAGGGATGATCTTCTACAGATCAACAAAATAATGAGAGGAATAGATCTGGCAGACGCACAGAGAAGGGGAAGCAGGAACTATGGGGAGCAGGTTTAAGATGAGGGGGTGAAATTTAATCTGAACCTGAGGGGTATTTTTCACACAAAGGGTGGTGGGTGTGTGGAACGAGGTGCCAGAGGAGGTAGTTCAGCCCTGTACTCAAAGTCATAGAGTGATATGGTGTGGAATCAGGCCCTTCAGCCCAACTTGCCCACACCAGCCATCAGGCCCCATCTACATTAGTTCCACCTGTCTGCATTTGGTCCATATCCCACCAAACCTGTCCTATTCATGTACCCAACCTGTCTAACTATTTCATAAATGTTGGGATAGTCCCTGCCTCAAATTCCTCATCTGGCAGTTTGTTCCATACATCCACCACCCATTGTGTGAAAAAGTTACCCCTCAGATTCCTATTCAATGATTTTCCCTTCAACTTAAACGTATGTCCTCTGGACCTCGATTCGCCTATTCAGGGCAGGAGAATCCGAGCATCCACTACATCTATTCCTTTCATGATCTAAAACATGTCTATAAGATCACCCCTCGTCCTCCTGCGCTCCAAGGAGAACAATCCCACCCAATTGATTCTGTCTTCAAACTAACGCTGTCCATTCCAGATAACATCCTGGTGAATCTGTTCCGCACTGTCTCTGGCAACAGGACATCATATCTGTAATATGGTGACCAGAACTACACAAAAGGGCCTCGCAGATATTTGAAGTACAACTGAGGAAAGCGCTGGAACTTGGAGGAACAGTTAAGTCTTGATTTTTCTGTTTATGGGTATTCATTTGTAGCGCAAATGCGTTCAGAATCATAAGCAGATGGGACGTGAAACCATCAGTGAGTTCAGAGGTGTCCGTACCAATCAGCACGAGGCAAATGTTGTCAATGTTGTCACTGGTGAAAATATATCTGAGCAGCGTGCGATGGAACTGGGTAGCTGGTTGTTACAGTATGTGAGATGTCCTTGGAATGGATGATCCAAAGAACATACCTGTGTGTTACGTTAATGTGGTCAGTGATGGGTGTGGATAAGCAGTGACATTATCTGTGTGGTCAGTGATGGGTCTGGATAAGCAGTGACATTATCAGTGTGGTTAGTGATGGGTCTGGATAAGCCGTGACATTATCAGTGTGGTTAGTGATGGGTCTGGATAAGCAGTGACATTATCAGTGTGGTCAGTGATGGGTCTGGATAAGCAGTGACACTATCAGTAATTAATCTCATCTCTAATGAGCTCTCACTGCATCTTGCTGTTCTATCCACGTTGGCCGGTGCAGACGTTTTTATTTGTTATTTTCATTTTAATAGGCAGTGGTTAAAATGAATAAATATCTTTCTCCTGCAAAAATGTGAGTAAGACATAATGCGTCTCCCCAACACTCCTCACTCTCTCTGCCTCTCTCCCTCCCCCTCCGTCCATTCTCTCTCTCCCATACCGATCCCCCGTCTCTCTCCCCAATTTTCTGACCGTCTGACTTCCCATCTCCTCCCCTCTCTCCACACTCCTCCCCACTCTCTCCCGACACTCCCCTCTGTAGTGCCACCTCCAATCTCTCTCCCCACACACCTCCCCATCTCTCTCCACACCCCCTCTCTCCCCACTCTCCTCTCATTCTCCACCCCACACTCTGTCTTTCTCCCCACACACTCACCACTCCTCTCATTCTGTGTCCCCACACTCCTCCCCCTCTGTCTCCCCCATTCCCCCTCTCTCTCCCCACATTCCCCCTCATTCCCCACACACCTCCACCTCTATCTCCTCACCTCTCTCCCCCGTTCGTCCATTCTCTGCCCCATCTCTCTCTCCCCACATACCTCCCCTCTCTCGCCTCACTCCTTCCTCTATCCCTCCCCTCCCATTTCTCTGCCACATTCCTCCACTCACTCCCCACTCCTCCACTCTCTCCCATCACTCCTCTTGTACCTCTTTCCCCTGTACCCCTCGCTCTCGCTACATTCCTCCCCTACCCTCGTTTCACTCTCCCCACTCCTCCCCTCCATCCTCACATTCCTCTAACTCGCTCTCCACACTATCCTTCCTCCCTCTCTTTCACACTCCTCCCACACTGTCTCCCCACTCCTCCCCCTCTCCCCACACTCCTCCCGTTCTCTTGCTACATTTTCCTATCTCCCCCACCCACCTCCTCTCCCTCTCCCACACTCCCCCCTGCATCCTTTCTCTCTCCACACAATCCCTCCTCCCGTTCTCTCACACTCCTCTCCCTCCGTATCCCCACTCCTCCCCTCCCTCTCCCCACAGTCCTCCCCTCTCAATTCCCACATTCCTCCTTTCTCTCCACAATCCCCCTCCTCCCCAACACTCCTTCCTCTCTCTCACCCCACACACCTTCCTCTCTCCCACACCCACCTCCTCTCCCTCTTCCCCACTCCACCCCCTCCATCCCCACATTCCTCCCACTCTCTCTCCACACAAACCTCCCTCCCTCTCTCTCACACTCCTCCCTCCCCTGTCCCCTAAAACCACCTTTCTCCCCACACTCCTCCCCATCATTCTCCCCACACTCCCCGTCTCTCTCCACACTCCCCGCTCGCTCACCACGGTCATCCTGCCTCCTCTCTCTCCCCACTACCTCTCTCTCCCCACACTATTAAATTCCTCTCCCCACACTCCCTTTCTTCCCACCCTCCATCCCCACAATCCTCCTCCTTTCTCTCCACTCCTCCCCTTTCTCTCCCCACACAGCTCCCTTTCTCCCCACACTCATCTCCTCTTCCTCCCCACACTCTTCACTCTCTTTCTCTCTGGATAAGTAGTGACATTATCAGTGTGGTCAGCGATGGGTCTGGACAAGCAGTGACATTATCAGTGTGGTCAGTGATGGGTCTGGATAAGCAGTGACATTATCAGTGTGGTCAGTGATGGGTCTGGATAAGCAGTAACATTATCAGTGTGGTCAGTGATGGGTCTGGATAAGCAGTGGCATTATCAGTGTTGTTAATGAATGGTCTGGATAAGCAGTGACATTATCAGTGTGGTCAGTAATGGGTATGGATAACCAGTGACATGATCTCATTAAATCTGACCCCGA
The DNA here is from genome assembly GCF_053455715.1 of Rhinoraja longicauda. Lineage (NCBI taxonomy): Eukaryota > Metazoa > Chordata > Chondrichthyes > Rajiformes > Arhynchobatidae > Rhinoraja > Rhinoraja longicauda. The sequence continues at coordinate 11,458 of NW_027603437.1, forward strand.
TCTTTTACATTTGATATGATGTAAAATAAAGCATCCTTTCTTTTTTTTCTCTTCAGTTTTTATTGATTTTTCACAGAGATATATACAAAACAGTACAACATCATGAACATAAATAAAATAAAATAAGAAAAACAACAAAAATAAATGAATAAATAAACAAAGGAGATAAATAAATAAATACATTTGAATAAGACAGTGTGGTACACTTACCAAATAAAATATGAAAAAGTAACAATGTTGGTTATCTAGAAATATTTCAATATTCGCACAAACATAACATCTAGTTCCATATAACACAATCTTCCAATATCTAGCTCGGCATTTATCTAGTTGGTGTCATGACTCAAATAAACGATCAATTTTTCCCAGATCCTCTCAAAGAATCCCTTCTTTTTAATTCAAATGTTCGACTCTAAAGGGTTAACTCAAGTTCAATATCCATAATTAATCTAAACTTTAATGAGCACGAACTCTATCTTGCTGCTCTATCCACGATGGTAAACACGGCAGCTGAAGATGCATTAACTTGTTATTTTCATCTTAATTAACACAGGTTAGAAATGCTAATTAACTCTCTCCGGCATACACTTGAAATAATAACACAAAATGCAGAAAATTAAAATGCAGCTTCAGATTTGAGAAAGGGTGAGTTGGGTAAATGTTCTGTGCGTTTCGCCCAATGGGAAATATTAGTTCCAGCCGGTGAACACGAGCTGTGGCTCTGTTCAATCTGCAGTTTATTTTGTAGTGAACTACTTTAGGCCAGTTGACAGGTAGAAGTCAATTCAAACCCACAGACCAGACAGTAAGGTCGGTCTGAGAGTAAATGACCAACTCATCTGTCTGGGCTGTCCACACAGCGGCACAGAGAAAGATGCCACACACGCAGACTTCATTTATGTGCTTATGTATCATGCAATTCAAGAGAGCATATCTCCCATCATGCAGTGTAAACCTGGCACACGTAGAAACTGAAATAAACACTTCAATGATCAGGGACTGTTATCAAAAATGACCAATATATATGACAGGCAAATCCCATGATTTCAAGGTTAGAGTTCTGTGGTAACAGAATATCCAAGGGCCATTTAAAAGCAGTATATTTGTTAGTGCTGTACCTGGCGCAACGTTTGGCCAAAGGCTGCCGTGTTTCATGGGGTGGATGGTGCATTTTAGTTCATCTGAAGTATTCCCATTTACCGGCATATGAATCATCTCCCTCTAAACCATTCCCTTCATGTACCTGTCCAAATGACTTTGTGTTGATATTACTATGTTACCTATGATACCCTGCCCCTCCATGAGATCACTCCACTGCCTGCTGCGCTTCATGAAATAAAGTCCTCGCAGCCCAGCCTTTCCCTGTATCTCCGACCCTTGTTTTCTGGCAACGTGTTGTAAAATATTTTGAGGACTCTTTACAAATTAGTGGCATATTTCCTAAACATGCTGACGAAAAATTATACACGTTACTCCAAGTGCGTCCTCACCAACGTCTTGTCGAACTGAATATAATTTTCTAACTTCTAAATTTTATTCACTGATTGATGAAGACAGTGCTTGAAAAAACCTTCTCCACCACCCCACCTCCCTGTTTCGTCCCTTTTCTTTGAACTATGTAACATAGAAACTTGGAAACATAGAAAATAGGTGCAGGGGGAGGCCATTAGACCCTTCGAGCGAGCACCGCCATTCATGGTGATCATGGCTGATCATCCACAATCAGTAACCTGTGCCTGCCTTCTCCCCATATCGCTTGATTCCACCATCCCCTAGAGTTCTGTCTAACTCTCTTTCAAATTCATCCAGTGAATTGGCCTCCATTGTCTTTTGTGGCAGAAAATTCCATAAATTCACAAGTCTCTGGGTGAAAAAGTTTCTTCTCACCTCAGTTTTAAATGGCCTCCCCTTTATTCTTAGACTTTGGCTCCTGGTACTAGACTCCCCCAACTTTGGAAATATTTTTCCTACATCTAGCTTGTCCAGTACTTTTATAATTTTATACGTCTCTATAAGATCCCCTCTCATCCTTCTAAACTCCAGTAAATACAAGCCCAGTCTTTCCAATCTTTCCTAATATGACAGTCCCGCCATCCCAGGGATTAACCTCGTGAACATATGGCGCACTGCCTCAACGTCCTTCCTCAAATTATGAGACCAAAAAATACAACTGCAAAAGATCCTCTTTGCACCTTTATTCAAATCCTCTCGTAATGAAGGCCAACATGCCATTATCTTTCTTCCATGCCTGCTGTACCTGCACGCTTACTTTCAGTGACTGGTGTACAAGGACACCCAGGTCGTGTTGTACTTCCCCGTTACCTCATCTGACACCATTGAGATAGTAATCTGTCTCTTTGTTTATGCTGCCAAAGTGGATAACCTCACATTTATCTACATTATATTGCATCTGCCATGCATCTGCCCACTCACTCAACCTGGCGTAGTCACCCTGCAACCTCTTAACATCCTCTTTGCAGTTCACACTGTCACCCAGCATTGTGTCATCTGCAGACTTGCTGGAGTTACTTCTAATGTATGGATCCCTTTGCTCTACAACACTCCCTGGCTAACTACCATTCACGGTAACGATCATGCCCTGATTTTACTTCAAAAATTAAAACCTCACACTTATCTGGAAGAAACACCGTTTGCTATTTCTCAGCCCATTTTCCAATTTGAAAAGTTCCTGCTTTAATTCTTGCTAAACATTTTCAGTCTGTGATACCATCTACTTTAGTGTCAACTGCAAACTTAAAAATTAGTCTTTGTACAATTTCATGCAACTCATTGATATGGATGACAAACAACATTGAGCCCAGCACAGATCTAATCTGTCTTCTAACTATTCATTCCAGATAACATCCTGGTGAACCTGTTCCGCACTGTCTCTGGCAATAGGACATAATTTCCATGATATGGTGACCATAACTACACAAAAGGGCCTCGCAGATATTTGAAGCACAACTGAGGAGGCCGCTGCACGTGGAGGAGCAGTTAAGTCTTGATTTTTCTATAATTTCATGTTCAGCTGCAGTGCAGGTTTGTTCAGAATCAGACGCAGATTGGAAATGAAACCATCTGTGAATTCAGGGGTGTCAGTCCCGATGAGCTGGAACCGAGACAAAAAGATGCATTAACTGTAGAGCAGAGGGATCTAGCACGACAGATACACAGTCCGTTGAAAGTAGCGTCATAGGTAAATAGTTTGGTCAAAAAGGGTTTTGTCACATTGGCCTTCATCTGCAAGAACATTAAGTATAGACGTTGGGAGGTCATGTTGCAGTTGTGTAAGAATTTGGTGAGGCTGCACTTAGAGTATTGTGCTCAGTGTTGGGCACCATAGTATCGGAAAAATGGTGTCAATCTAGAAAGGGCGTAGAGAAGATTCACGAGGATGTTGCCAGGATTGGAGGCTCTGATCAACAGACACAGATTCAGCAGGCTAGTACTTTATTCCTTGGTGCGCAGGAATGTCTGGGATGATCCTTTAGAGGTGAACAAAATGATGAATGGAATACACCTGGCAGGCGCACAGAGAAGGGGAAGCAAAAACCAGGGGACGGAGGTTTAAGATGAGGTGGGAAACTTTCATCGGAACCTGAGGGGTAATTTATCACACAAAGTTTGGTGGGTGAATGGAACGAGTTGCCAGAGGAGGTTTTTCAGGCCGGTGCTCATAGAGTCATGGAGTGATACGTTGTGGAAACAGGC
>NW_027603438.1:0-15158 GCF_053455715.1 Rhinoraja longicauda
GAGGATCCGGGTGATTGCAAAATTGTTAATACTACCCCGCTGCACACGAAGGGAGCAAAACGGAATAGTGGGAACCTATTGGACGGTTAGTCTGACTTCGGCGATTGTATCATTGTAGACTATAATAAAGGAAGATGTTTCGGAGTATTTAGAAGTTCGCGATCAAATAGGCCGAAGTCAATATGGTTTTGAGAAAGAGAGGTCTAGGCTAACGAATTTGCTGGAATACTTTGAAGAAATAAATAGCGGGACAGACAAAGAATAATCAGTCGCTGTTATTTACCTGCATTTCAGAAGCATTTGATAAGGTGCCACTCGGGAGGTTGCTAAGGAAGATATGAGTCCATGGTATCAACGAGTAGATACGACCATGGATATCAGGTTGGTTGGATGGCAGAAGACAAAGAGTGGCATTAAAGAGGGCATTTTTTGGATGGCTGCCAGTGACTAGCGGGGGTTCCGAAGGGCACGGAGGTAAGCTAGCTCTCATGGTGTATATTAATTATTTGGATGAGGGGATTGTAGGCTTTATGGGCAAGTTTGCAGATGATACGAAAATAGGTGGAGGTGCAGGTAATGTAGGGAAAACAGGGAATCTTCCGAAGAATTAACAGAGAAGTTGCAAATGGAATATCGTGTAGCAAAGTGTCGAGTCGTGCATTTTGGTGGTGGGAGCAAAGGCCTAGAATATTTTCTAAATGGGGAGAGAAGCAAGAAAGCGGAATTGCACAGGGAGTGCTGGTGCAGGATTCTCAAATAGTTAATCTGCAAGTCGAAACGTTAGTAAAGAAAGCAAACGCAATGCTTGCATTTATGTCGAGGGGGCTTGTATACAAAATCGGGGATGTAATGCAGAGTCTCTAATCCGTTGGTCAGGACGCATTTGTAATGTTGTGAGCGTTTTTGGGCACCATATCTGAGGAAGAATGTGCTGATTCCGGAGAGGGTACATAGGAGGTTTACAAGAATGATCCCAGGAATGAGTAGGTTAACATATGATGAGCTTTTGACGACACTGGGCCTGTACTCGCTGGAGTTTAGAAGAATGAGGAAGGACCTCATGAAACATACAGAATAGGGAAAGCTTGGACAGAGTGGAAGTGGAGGGACCGTTTCCAGTAGTGAAGAGTATTGGACGAAATGTCATAGCCTCAGAATTAAAGGACGTTCTTTTGGGAAGCAGATGAAGAGAAATTTCTTTCGTCATGGGGTAGTGAACCTGTGGAACTCTGCCACAGAAGGCGGTGGAGGCCTTATTTAGTGGATATTCTTAAGACAGTGATTCGTGATTCGTACGGGTGTCAGAGGTTATGGGGCAGGAGAATGCGGTTAAGAGAGAAAGATAGATCAACTACGATTGAATGACGGAGTGGACTTGATGGGCCGAATGGACTAATTGTGCTCCTATCTCTCATAATCTTATGAAGCCCCGGACTTGGAACCCGGACCTGAAGGCATCAACTGATAAAGCGGTTAACACAATGAATCATTATTGCACTTTGATTAACTAGGCACAGGGTGTGTTCATTTACCGTCAGAAAGCATAACGCTATCGTAGAAACAATGCAGGGCAGTGGAAAACATAACGATTATAACCAGGCAAGATGTGGTAACTGGGCATTTTTCCCCAACAATAGGAATCGCACGGGACATTGCGTGATTGGAATACATCCTGGATTTGGTAACAGGACACGAAGACATCAATTGATAAAATTGTGAATTTAGTTCATCATTATCAAACTGAACGGAGCTCTGCACAGGCTGTTTTCGTTTACCGTCAGAACACATCACACTGACTCGATGTGATTAGTATAACGATACACTTTACAAGATAGGGCAGTTGAATACTTTAACGTATGGGGTTCGGATAAAAATAACCACTCCACACTTCTATGGAGTTGTTTATTTCGGTCCATTTTTAAGCACTTATTTTCACACTTGCTATGTAGCAATTATAGCTGTCAATAATGTATCGTACAGGCACGTAAAACTTTAGAAGTTTGCGACAATAATAGAGACATAGAAACATAGAAACATAGAAACATAGAAACATAGAAACATAGAAAATAGGTGCAGGAGTAGGCCATTCGGCCATTCGGCCCTTCGAGCCTGCACCGCCATTCAATATGATCATGGCTGATCATCCAGCTCAGTAACCTGTACCTGCCTTTTCTCCATACCCCCTGATCCCTTTAGCCACAAGGGCCACATCTAACTCCCTCTTAAATATAGCCAATGAACTGGCCTCAACTACCTTCTGTGGCACATAATTCCACAGACTCACCACTCTCTGTGTGAAGAAATGTTTTCTCATCTCGGTTCTAAAAGACTTCCCCCTTATCCTTAAGCTGTGACCCCTGGTTCTGGACTTCCCCAACATCGGGAACAATCTTCCCGCATCTAGCCTCTCCAACCCCTTAAGAATTTTATATGTTTCTATAAGATCTCCCCTCAGTCTTCTAAATTCCAGCGAGTATAAGCCTACTCTATCCAGTCTTTCTTCATATGAAAGTCCTGCCATCCCAGGGATCAATCTGGTGAACCTTCTCTGTACTCCCTCTAAGGCTAGAATGTCTTTCCTCAGATTACGAGACCAAAACTGTACACAATACTCCAGGTGCGGTCTCACCAAGGCCCTGGACAACTGCAGCAGAACCTCCCTTCTCCTATACTCAAATCCTCTTGCTATGGATGACTGGTGCACCATGACACCCAGGTCCCGTTGCATCTCCCCTTTTCCTAATTGGCCACCATTCAGGTAATACTCTGCTTTCCTGTTCTTGCCTCCAAAGTGGATAACCTCACATTTATCCACATTATATTGCATCTGCCATGCATTTGCCCACTCGCCTCATCTATCCAAGTCACTCTGACTTATATGAAATTATGAGAGGCATAGTTAGGGTTAGACTTTTAGGTCGTGCCCTATAAAATTGTGGGGGTGGGGGCGGTGTTATGCAACCGATTAAGACACAAAGTCTTGACGGTAATATTCTCCGGATAAATTCCAATGCCAGGTGCTTGTGAAGCTCGACATAGAAAGAGAGGACGGCTGGGGAATTGGTGCAGTGTGGAGGGATACTTATTTGTAGACATAGTGAGAGATCTTTTGGGGCAGGAGAGACAGGTTGCAGCAAAATATCTTCTCCAACTGCACGTGTGCGTTTAAGCTAAATAGTGGGGTTGACAAATTGGGAATAATAAGATGGAGTTAAAGGGGAAGTGGATACAGGAAAAGTTGCAAAAGTCTACCGAATTCATGTGAACGAATGTTCGAGAAGGGATAAGAGAGTAAGGTCAGGGCCAATAGTGACCAATGTGAGAGGGGAGGTGAATAACAAAGTTAAAATGTTGTATTTGAATGCACGAAGTATAAAACATAAAGTGAATGAGCTTGAGGCTCAGTTAGATATTGGCAAGTATGATGTTGTGGGAATTACAGGGACATGGCTACAAGAGGACCAGGGCTGGGAGCTGAATATTCAGGGTTACGTCCTATCGAAAAGGCAGACAGGTGGGCAGAGGGGTTGGGGTCGCTCTGTTGGTAAGGAATGATATTCAGTCCCTTGTAAGGGGTGACATAGAATCAGGAGATGTAGAGACTGTATGGACAGAACTGAAGAATTGTAAGTGTTAAAAGACCCTAATAGGAGTAATCTACAGCCCCCCAAAAAAGTAGCCTGAACATATGGTGCAAGTTGAATCAAGAGATAAATTCGGCATGTCGCAAATGTAATGCTTCGGTTGTTATGGGGGATTTCAACATGCATGTAGACTGGGAAAATCAGTTTGGGACTGGACCCCAAGAAAGGGAGTTTGTGGAGTGCCTCCGAGATAAATTGGTACAGCAGCTTGAACTGGAGCCTTCAGGGAGAAGGCAATTCTGGATGTTGTAGTGTGTATTGAACCGGATTTGATAAAGAGAACTCAAGGTAAAAGAGCCATCTGGAGGTAGTGGTCATAATTCGATACGTTTTAATCTACAATTAGAGAGAGAAAGGGGAAAATCGGTTGTGTCAGCGCCACAGTTGAACAAAGGGGACTATGAAGGCATGAGGTAGGAGCTGCCCATAGATGACTGGAAAGTGACCCCAGCAGGGAAGACGGTGGAACAACAATGGCAGGTAATTCTGGGAAGAACACAGAAGGCGCAGAATCAGTTCATTCCATAGAGGAACAAAGATTCTAAGGGGAGTAAGAGGCGACAGTGGCTGACAAGTGAAGTAAAGGACAGTATAAAATAAAAGAGTATAACATAACAAAATGATCGGGAAGCCAGAGGATTTGGACTCTTTTAAACATCAGAAGATAACTAAAAGGGCAATACGGGGAGAAAAGTAAAGGTACGAAGGTAAGCAAGCCATGAATACAAAAGGAGGAGAGTAAAAGATTATTTTGGTAAGTGGAGGAAAAAAATAGTGAAGACAAATGTGGGTCCCTTGAAGACAGAAGCAGGTGCATTTATTATGAGGACCAAGGAAATGACAGTACTTTGGATCTGTCTTCACTAAGGAAGACACCAACAATCTCCCAGAGGTTCTAGTGGCCGGAGACCCTATGGTCACATTTGTGAGGAAATTGTGTTGGTAGACTGATGCGCCTGCAGGTTGTTAAATCCCCGGGGCCTAGTGGTCTGCATCCCAGGGTACTTAAGGAAGTGGCTCTACAAATCGTGGACGCATTGGTGAGCATTTTACAATGTTCTAAATATTCAGGACCAGTTCATGTGGATTGGAGGGGAGCTATAGTTATCCCACTTGTTAAGAAAGGAGGGAGAGGGAAAATAGGAAATTATAGACCAGTTAGCCTGACATCTGTGGCGGGGAAGATGCTGGAGTCAACTATAAAAGGAAATTGCGGGACATTTGGATAGCAGTAACAGGATCGAGTCAGCACGGATTTACGAAGGGGAAATCATGCTTGACTATTCTTCTGGATTTTTTTGAGGATGTAACTCGGAAAATGGACAAGGGAGAGACAGTGGATGTAGTGCACATAGACTTTCAGAAATCCTTCAATAAGGTCCCACGTAGGAGATTAGTGTTCAAATTTAGAGCACATGGTATTGCGGGTAGGTTACTGACAAGGATAGAAAATTGGTCGGCACACAGGAAAAACAAGAATAAGGATAAATGGGTCCCTTTCAGAATGGCATGCAGTAACTAGTGGGCTACCGCAAGGCTCGATGTTGGGACCGCAGCTATTTACAATATACATTAATGAGAGATGAAGGGATTAAAAGTAACTTTAGCAAATTTTCAGATAACACATAGCTGGGTGGCATTATGAACTGTGAGGAAGATGCTATGAGGACGCAGGATGACTTGGACAGGTTGTGTGAGTGGGCAGATGCATGGCAGATCCAGGTTAATGTGGATAAACGTGAGGTTATCCAGTTTGCTGGTAAGAACTGGAAGGCAGATTATTATCTGAATGGTGTCGTTAGGAAAAGGGGAAACGAGATCTGGGTGTGCTAGTTCATCACTCACTGAAAGTAAGCATGCTGAGACAGCAGGCAGTGAAGAAAACTAATGCGATGTTGGCCAACATAACAAGTGGAGTTGAGTATTGGAGCAAAGAACTCCTTCTGCAGTTGTACAGGGGCCTTGTGAGACCACACCTGGAGTATTGTGTGCAGTTTTGGTCTCCTAATTTGAAGAAAGATTATCATACGATTGAGGGAGTAGAGCGTAGGTTCACAAGGTTAATTCCCGGAATGGCGGGACATCCCCACTCATACTACACTCGCTCACCCCCAACTCCACATGTGCTATACTCCTTCACCCCCATCCCCGTACATACTACTGGGGACTCTCCTCCAAATCTCGTAGCCAATGCATACACACACACACACACACACACACACACACACACACACACACACACACACACACACACACACACACACACACACACACACACACACACACACACACACACACACACATTCTCTTACAGACATACACAGAACGCGGTTGCACACATACACACGCGCGCACAAACACACATGCACACAATCTCGCATACACACACGCACACTCACAGTTATCCACGCACACACATATACACAATCCCACGGGCACACAGGCACACTCATAGTTACGCACGCACACACACATGCACGCATACACACAAGCACACATTCAAACTACACTCCTTCAACCCCATCCCCACACACACTGCACTCCGTCAACCCCATCCCCACACACACTACACTCCGTCAACCCCATCCCCACACACACTACACTCCGTCAACCCCATCCCCACACACACTACACTCCGTCATCCCCCATCCTCACACATACTCCACTCCGTCACTCCCATCCCCACACACACTGCACTCCGTCAACCCCATCCCCACACACACTACACTCCGTCACTCCCATCCCCACACACACTACACTCCGTCAACCCCATCCCCACACACACTGCACTCCGTCAACCCCATCCCCACACACACTGCACTCCGTCAACCCCATCCCCACACACACTGCACTCCGTCAACCCCATCCCCACACACACTGCACTCCGTCAACCCCATCCCCACACACACTACACTCCGTCACCCCCATCCCCACACACACTACACTCCGTCAACCCCATCCCCACACACACTGCACTCCGTCAACCCCATCCCCACACACACTACACTCCGTCACCCCCATCCCCACACACACTACACTCCGTCAACCCTATCCCCACACATACTACACTCCGTCAACCCCATCCCCACACACACTACACTCCGTCAACCCCATCCCCACACACACTACACTCCGTCAACCCCATCCCCACACACACTACACTCCGTCATCCCCCATCCTCACACATACTCCACTCCGTCACCCCCATCCCCACACACACTACACTCCGTCATCCCCCATCCTCACACATACTACACTCCGTCATCCCCCATCCTCACACATACTACACTCCGTCAGCCCATCCCCCCACACACTACACTCCGTCACCCCCATCCCCACACACACTGCACTCCGTCAACCCCATCCCCACACACCCTACACTCCGTCAACCCTATCCCCACACATACTACACTCCGCCAACCCCATCCCCACACACACTACACTCCGTCAACCCCATCCCCACACACACTACACTCCGTCAACCCCATCCCCACACACACTACACTCCGTCAACCCCATCCCCACACACACTACACTCCGTCATCCCCCATCCTCACACACACTACACTCCGTCACCCCCATCCCCACACACACTATACTCCGTCATCCCCCATCCTCACACATACTACACTCCGTCATCCCCCATCCTCACACATACTACACTCCGTCACCCCCATCCCCACACACGCTACACCCCTTCACCCCAATCCCTACACACACTACACTACTTCACTCCCATCCCCACACATACTACACTCCGTCACCCCCATCACCACACACACTACACTCCGTCACCCCCATCCCCACACACACTACACTCCGTCACCCCCATCCCCACACACACTACACTCCGTCAGCCCATCCCCACACACACTACACTCCGTCACCCCCATCCCCACACACACTGCACTCCGTCAACCCCATCCCCACACACACTACTCTCCGTCAACCCTATCCCCACACATACTACACTCCGTCAACCCCATCCCCACACACACTACACTCCGTCAACCCCATCCCCACACACACTACACTCCGTCAACCCCATCCCCACACACACTACACTCCGTCATCCCCCATCCTCACACATACAACATTCCGTCATCCCCCATCCTCACACATACTACACTCCGTCACCCCCATCCCCACACACGCTACACCCCTTCACCCCAATCCCTACACACACTACACTACTTCACCCCCATCCCCACACATACTACACTCCGTCACCCCCATCACCACACACACTACACTCCGTCACCCCCATCCTCACACACACTACAATCCGTCAACCCCATCCCCACACATACTACAGACCTTCACCCCATCCCCACACACACTACACTCCTTCAGCCCATCCCCACACATACTACACTCCGTCACCCCCATCACCACACATACTACACTCCGTCAACCCCATCCCCACACATACTACACTCCGTCAATCCTATCCCCACACATACTACACTCCGTCAACCCCATCCCCACACATACTACAGAAAGCTAATGAAATGTTTTAATTTTATTTTTTTTATTGAAGAAAAGTTACAATTCGATTGACGTAATGCATTACATTCCCCTCCATTTTGTTTTTTAATATATAACAACAAAAATAACCCTCACCCACCCTGCCTGGCCACCCCTTGGCAGCTGATGTGTTCACAATGCATCGTATCACAAATACAAATGTACAATTTGACAGCAAAACCTCTACATTCTTCCAAGGCGCAGGCCCATACATATCTGCAATATGTCACACGGTTCAAGATACACTCATTCATTATGCATCAGCCTTCCTGTGAGGTAATCGGCACTTGTGTAAACAAAGATAAGTGAATAAATAAAAGTAAAATATAATTAAAGGCTTGATCCCCAACTACAATCAAGTGCCCTCAGTCAGTGGGTAGTTCTTTTAGACTCTCAAAGTATGATAGAAAATGTTCCCATTTTAAATATAACTTTTTCACAGACCCCCCCTCAGTGTAAATTTGATCTTTTCTAGTTTTAGAAAAAACATTATATCCTCTAGCCAAGCGGCAGCAGAAGGAGAAGTTGTAGATTTCCAGACCAGTAAAATTCTCCTACGGGAGAAAAGTGATGTGAATGCAATGATGTCAGATTGGTTTGCATTTAAACCCAAAGTTTCATCTGTTACACCAAATAGAGCTACAATCGGGCAAAGCCTCACAGTCACCCCAAGGACTTCACTGATGGTTTTAAAAACCACTGCCCAGTAGTCACCAAGTTCGGGGCAGGACCAGAATGCGTGAGCTAGATTGCGTGTAGAGAAGGAGCATCTATCACAGCCAGCATCTGTCCCTGGATATATGTCAGCAAGCCTGGCTTTGCGTAAATGAACCCTGCGTAAAACTTTGAATTGTATGAGCCCCAATCTTGCACATGATGACGAGAAATGGACTCTTTTCAGTGCTTCTGTCCAGCATTGCTCAGACAGATCCATACCAAGGTCATATATAACATATAACATATAACAACTACAGCATGGAAACAGGCCTGTCCGGCCCTACCAGTCCACGCCGACCATTCTCCCTGACCTAGTCTCATCTACCTGCACTCAGACCATAACCCTCCAATCCCCTCCTATCCATATACCTATCCAATTTACTCTTAAATAATAAAATCGAGCCAGCCTCCACCACTTCCACCGGAAGCCCATTCCATACAGCCACAACCCTCTGAGTAAAGAAGTTCCCGCTCATGTTACCCCTAAACCTTTGTCCCGCAATTCTGAAGCTATGTCCCCTTGTTGGAATCTTCCCCACTCTCAAAGGGAAAAGCCTACCCACGTCAACTCTGTCCGTCCCTCTCAAAATTTTAAAAACCTCTATCAAGTCCCCCCTCAACCTTCTACGCTCCAAAGAATAAAGACCCAACCTGTTCAACCTCTCTCTGTAGCCTAAGTGCTGAAACCCAGGCAACATTCTAGTAAATCTCCTCTGTACCCTCTCCATTTTGTCGACATCCTTCCTATAATTTGGCGACCAGAACTGCACACCATACTCCAGATCTGGCCTCACCAATGCCCTGTACAATTTCAACATTACATCCCAACTTCTATACTCGATGCTCTGATTTATAAAGGCAAGCATACCAAACGCCTTCTTCACCACCCTATCCACATGAGATTCCACCTTCAGGGAACAATGCACAGTTATTCCCAGATCCCTCTGTTCCACTGCATTCCTCAATTCCCTACCATTTACCCTGTACGTCCTATTTTGATTTGTCCTACCAAAATGCAGCACCTCACACTTATCAGCATTAAACTCCATCTGCCATCTTTCAGCCCACCCTTCCAAAAGGCCCAAGTCTCTCTGTAGACTTTGAAAATCTACCTCACTATCAACTACTCCACCTATCTTAGTATCATTTCTTCCGCCTCAGCACATAGCTGTCCACTCTGACTCTCTAATGGACCAATTTTATCCCTCACTATCCTTTTGCTATTGACATATCTGTAGAACCCACCTAGTTTTAATTTTGTTCAGGTTTTGATCTCCTAAAGACATAAATTGAGAATATAATACAGATATCATTCCTTTATTTGCAAAGGTAAGGGTGAGTTTATCCAACACTGTGACAGGCGGGAGATCGGGAAAGAAGGGTTTTTTTTATGGCAAAGTGGTGGATCTGAAGATATTTAAAGAAATGATTATGTGGGAGGCCATATTTTCTGCACAGGTTATCAAAACTATAAAATATGTTGTCAGTGTATAAATCCTTAATGCACTTAAGACCATTCAAACCCCATTGTCTAAAGTGTAGGGGGGGGGAATAAATGGTTACTGTGAACGGGACCTAGAACTGAAGCTGATGTGAACTTATACTGACAGCGAAATTGATTAAAAATTTTGAGGGTGGATCGTACGACAGGATTGGATGTGAATCGAGAGGTTTTCAATGGCAACCTCTAAAGCTGGAAGAGACGAGGAGTAACAAGACTGTGACTCAAGCAGACATCAGTCTGTATCTGGTCGGTGGAGCCAGAATAATATTGTTTGGATATTAGATGCCCAGTAATAATGAATAAAACTAGGACGGCCAGTCCACCTACTTCACGGTCTCTTTGAAGAGTACACTTATTAACCCTTGGAACCTTATTGCCCCATATAAAGGAGGTTATAGATTGGTTAACTAAGTTAAAAAATGACGTAGATAGCAAGACCGGCAAGCACTGGAACAAAAAAAGAAATCTGGGAAGTACAGTCATCTTCACCGACTGTACTCTCCCAGCCATAGTAAGGGGTAGATTACACCATCTCTCAAAGTCAGCCTTCATTTGGCTAACTTGAGGCGTATAATTAGCTTCAAACACAGCAGTAAAAGAGCGGGTAATGCGTATTCCTAGATATACAAAACCATCTTGAGATAGCCATACATACTACTGAGGACTCTCCTCCAAATGTCCCAGCCAATGCACACACGCACACATACACATACACATACACGCATTATCTCGCAGGCATACACAAAACGCGGTTGCGCACATACACACGCGCGCACAAACACACATACACTCAATCTCACGTACACGCACGCACACTCACAGTTATCCATGCACACATATATATACAATCTCACGCACACACACACACACTCATAGTTACGCACGCACACACACACATGCACACACACACATACACATGCACAAGCACACACTCAAACTACACTCCTTCACCCCCATCCCCACACATACTACACTCCTCCACCCCCATCCCTACACATACTACAGGACTCTCCT
Source organism: Rhinoraja longicauda (assembly GCF_053455715.1). NCBI lineage: Eukaryota > Metazoa > Chordata > Chondrichthyes > Rajiformes > Arhynchobatidae > Rhinoraja > Rhinoraja longicauda. The sequence goes on from NW_027603438.1 coordinate 11,407, forward strand.
TCACCACCATCCGCACACATACTACACTTTTCCATCCCTCCTTGTTACCGTCAGGTAGACGATACAGGAGTATGGCTGCGCGTACCACCAGATTAAGAACAGTTTCTACCATCAGGCCATCAGGCGTCTGAACTCATAAACACATTTCAAATGGTATATGTTGATTATTTTTAATATTGTCTTTTTACCTTACTAATGTCATTTTTTATCTTAGTGCCCACATACAACAGAATGATGTTTCCCACCTCCTCGATTGTAATTCCCTCCAATCCCACCCACAATCAGCAAGGTAATGCTCCCCAAAGCCTCGCCCCCCACAACAAACTAATGCCCCCCGCCCCCCAATACAACAAGGTTATCCCCTATTTGCCCCTTACAACAGGGTAATCACATCCTCCCCCAGGTTAATTATTTGCATCCCCCACAAGATTATAATCTCCTCCGTCACCACCCACACATAACGGGGTAATACTCTCAATCCACCCACACGCGAAGCCCACACCCACACCCCACATCAGGGTAATACATTGCATTCCGCACCCCGACAACACAATAATGACCTCGGGAACCCCACACTCACAAAGGGTAATGCCATCCACAACAAGCACCCCCACACACAACAGGGTAATGCCCTTCAACGCCCGCAACCTCCATACCACAGCAGGGTCAATCCTCCATCCTACACACTCACATTAAGGAAATGCCTTCCAACCCCCCATAACTTTCCAACTCAGTTCACTATTTTCTTGCTTCTGCTATTTCCGCCCCCACTAAACCCCCCGCATCGATCTTTGTCGTTCGATGTCACTGCGGTCTATAGTCTTCCAATAAATTATTCCATGGAAAACAATAAATGAACCAACTATATGAACCGAGCCGAATCTCTGAGGGCAGATAGAATTGTTGAGGATACGTGGTTATTGTCTCTTTGCGCTAAAAAAGTGAGTTTTGAGCAAAGCTAAGTCTTGCAACTATTCCCTTTAAAGAGTCTTTGTACAGTCAGCACTATCATTTCGGATCAGGGTTTGGACCTGTTTGCTGATGAGGCTGAAGACCAGCTTTATGACTGTGTTATAAATTGACCTTTCACCCACTGCTCGGACCAACAAACCTCATTCACTCGGATTCGTTTGGAGCAGATTCCGGAGCAGGGCGCCAGGTAAGAACACAAACCATATGGTGCGTTTTTACAGGAATTCCTGCCACGGCTTTATTTCTATGCAGCTGTGAAACAGTCTCTACGTTGGTGTGTTATTAATGGTTCTGTAAGGAAATAGTTTCTTTTTAAGGTAGATTTTTCTCAATATTCAAAGCTGAATTTCCTCAAGTATTCTCAGCTGTTAGTATCAGATGCTCCCACGTATGCACACGTTTGAGATGTAGGGAATTTTCCTGTTGGCATGCAGGGTCTGATTGTGGATAACCCCGTCTTCCCAGTAATCGTCGACAACGCCGGGAAACAACAATCACCTTGGTGGCGGTGGATAAACATAGAGAGAGCGGGTGAACGATAACAATACTTATAAACGAATAGTGTTATACTCCATCTATATTATTCACAATCAGAAAGGTCATTGGATATAGTATGGTGTTGGCTATTGTAGTGAAGACGCTAAAACCAAAAATAGTGGACAAAACTCTTGCACCAGCCAGATCAGTTTTTTGAAGTGCCTCACTCAGATAACACAGAATGCCATGTTCGCCTGTGCAGAGGGATATATTTAGGGGAATCTCAGCTCTTGTGTCTCATATGATTAATTTATCTTGAGCACGGTTAGATGATTTTAATTTTCGCAGCTTTTCATTCTATCGAAAATATGTGAACACCTGACCGATTGATAAATAACTGTGAAATTAAAAAGTAAACTATAACAACGGATATTAGAAAAATGACGGATACACGAAGTACAATTTCGCTCTCACTCTGATTCGAAACGTCAACATGACAACTAAATCGTAGACATATTAGTCTCATCTGAGAACTCTGCCCGTTAACTGGAGACTCATCTCCAGGAGGTTACAGTCACGGTCCTGCTGCACAATGTTCATAAATCCAATAACGGGATGGATACTGGATTCGGATTTAATTTCGAAATGCCTTGACGCTAGGATTAATGCAGCTACAATCCTAACGGGTACTGCCAGGATCAGCTGAAAGTAGCAGACTGTAACAGTAAGTAACAAACTTTCCTCTTTCCAAAGGAAAGAGTATTTCAAAATATTCAGCGTTTACCGGAGACTGAGCCCGCACGCACCTCTGCGGCAACCTAGTTCCTGGAACCTGTTGACCTCATTGAGATCTGAGAGTCTATCTGGAGCTAATTATCCTGTTAGATTATTTGGTGAACAATGTATCACCAGACTGAGGCGGAATATCACATCTGGCCACAGCTCATGGCATTTCTTGGGAGGCAGAGAGAGAAGAACTGGAGGATAAATAAGCATTGTAACGAGGCAAGTTGAGAAAACGGGCAACTTGTTTCACCAATCCGAATCGCACGGAACACTGCGTGGTTCCGTAACATCCCGTGCCTTGGAAACAGGGTGTGGAGGCATAATCTGTTAAAACTGTGGACTCAGTGAAATATTATCAGACTGAGATGAACTTTGCCCAGCGTTTATTATTTTACCGTCAAAGCCCATAAAGCTGAGTGGTTGGGACCGGGATCAGGACACCTTGCAAGGTAGCGCAGTCGAAAAAAACTTTAACATGTGGTTTTCGGATAAAACAGCCACTTCATATTTTTATCGAACTATTCAATGGGTTCATATTTGACAATGTTTTCATGTTTTCTATGTAAGATTATTGTGGCCAATTGAGTTTTGCACGAGCAAACTTACCAATCTAAATGTTTGCAACCATAATAAACAAATATAAAATTATGAGAGGCATATTTCGGATAGACTATGGGGTCCTGCTGGGTGGAATTGGGTGGGGGGTGGGGGGGGGAGGTATGCAAATGAATTTGAGGGTAATGATCTCCGAATAACTTCCGATGTCAGGTGCTTAATAAAATAAGACTGGTGAAGAATTGGGGTGCAGGGTAAACACCAGAAGCAGTTATCATTACACCCTCTCTGAAGCTGTTGCAATTGTTGTGGAGACGTGATTATTGCCACCATGCGCTGATGTTGTAGGTTTTGATCAAACAATGTGTTCGTACTTTTCGTTTGAATGAGCCTTTATGTAATTCTGTACCGGTATCAGGGATCAGGGAGTGGACGTGTTTGCTGATGAGGCTGAAGTCCAGCTTCATCCCAGTGTTTTGAGCTGAACTTTAGTCCGGGTGTGTTCACTGATTGTTAGGACCTATAAAACTCAATCACTCGGATTCGGTTGAAGCAGAATCGGGAGGTCAACGCCAGGTAGGAACAAAAACTATATGGGACAACACCATTGCGTGTTCAAAGGAAAACCTTACATGGTAGTTTTTCTATGCAGCTGCTTAATCGTGTCTCGAGATTAATGTTTCAATAATGGGTATGCAATGAAATAGATCACTGTTTAACAATACCTATTTCGCAAAATTCAAAACCAAACTTCCTCGAGTGTATCTCCGGAGCTGCTGATAACAATTTTGCAATCCATTTCTCCCAGTAATGAGCAAGTTTTAAATCTTGAGACCTTTTCTGCCGACATGCAGTACCTGACTGTGGCAACGGGTCGTCGTCGACAATGCCGATGAGCAATATCTGTCACCGGGGGGGGGGGGGGGGGGGTTAATGGGAAGTGAGTCCGTGAATTATAGCAA
>NW_027603439.1:0-15124 GCF_053455715.1 Rhinoraja longicauda
GGGTCGCCGCGTAAATAAATGTGTTGGTGCAGCAGCTGAGATTCATCAGCAAAAACCCGACGTTGTTAAAGATCCGTTGGGAATCATTCATATCATTCCCAATCCCTGTGATCTGATAATAGACGAAGTTTACAACCAGCGTCAGCCACAGGAGGATGAAGCTGCCGGAGATGGTGAGGAGTAAAACCACAGACCTCCTCCTGCTCTCCATCTCCGGGTCACTGCGCTTCTCCCCCTTGCTCTCACCCCTCAGCCCCTGACGGACCCGACTGGCCACTAAAATGTGCCGGACTGTCAGAGCGTTGAGCAGCAGGATCACAGCGAAAGGGAGGAGCGGAGTTAAAACCGTGTCGATCCAGTCAAATGCCACCCACCCGGGGTCAGTGTAATAACTGTCCACCAGGTCACAGCCCCACGGGACATTGTCGATGGTTGTCCCGGGTTCCAGTGTGAAGTAGCGGGGAACGTTTTTCAGACACAGCAGAACGCCGGCTGTTGCGAGAACCGCAGCCGCAGTTTTCCCGGTGCAATATTTTGAATATTTTGTTTTCAGCTTCTGGCAACAAATGGCGACAAAGCGATCAAAGGTGAAAGTGACGGTGAACCAGACAGAACAGTCTGTAGCTGCAAACTGCAGTACTTCGTTAACACTGCACACAGGGGTGATGGACAGGAAACTCCAATAAAAGTAATGGTATCGGATCTGTTGCAAAATGACCTCGGTGATCAGGGCGAGTAGATCGGCCGCTGTCATGGCCACCAGGTAGCGAGTGGTGCAGGTGGAGAGGCCGCACTTTCCCCGGGACAGGATCACAATCGCCACTAAATTCACTGCGGAAAGAGAAGGGGAGCGGACACTGGGCATTACATTACTGAACACGGTCTCCAGGGCTGAACACCGGCTCCACTTTCAGCTGAAGATCAGGAGTGTTGGAGTCGGTGCGCGGCTGCAGGTTTAACAATGCCAGACCCGGCTCCGACTGTGCCCGACCTGCCTGCTTCAGGGGAGAAGAGATAAGGCGACGGGCGGGGTAAAGGGCGGGGAGGGAACGAGCAGCCGCCCGCTACAATAGGCGGAATGGTCCTGTCTACAGTTAACCCGCTCACAGTCTCTGATGGGGCCGGTTTGACAGACTTAACCGTGACCGGCCGCGTTTAACCAGGGCTCTGGGAACTCGGCATCTGATGGGGACGAGGAGGGTGGACAACTGAGAGTCCGGCAGCAGAGCGGCTCCGTTAATGGATTCATTCCACAGTGAGTTCAGTTCGGTAACAACACACGCCGGTAGATCCGCGGCCACTGGTTCAGGAGATCGATCCAATTATTGACCAACAGGCGGTGGAATCCGACTGTGACAGACTCCACAGTGAGACGTGTCCACAGGAGCGGGTGTTCACTCTGATCAATAACTCAGACACAGTGAACTTCACAATGTAAACCCCTCCCAGTCACACCGTCCCGGAGAGCTGCCTGTCCCGAGCACTGGGACAACTCTGGGCAAGGTCCCACTGAAGGCAAGAACAACATTCTCGTGGGTCCCGGCTGTGGGAGAAAAAGAGGGTTAGTTTGGGCTGTCTGAAAATAAGAAAAATCACAGCGTTAATTCAAAAATATTTCACTGAGAGGATTGATATACTTCACATATACTTGAACAACGATTATCAGTTGGGAATCTTGTAACAGAATCAGATTCAGGGCAACACCTGTGCACAGACGGAGTTATAAATTTTGAATTGTTCTGCTCACTTACCAGGGACTCCAACGGCAGCAATGATCACGTACAAGATTTTCTCCACGGCGTAATATTCCCAAAGCTTTCCCCACATTTTCTCTACCCAGCGACGTGTCCTCGTTAGCTATCGTTAATCTCTCGGAATGAAATGCCGGGGCAGAACATTCCCGGAGATTTTATACCATTTTCCGTCTCCACCGGGACAGCGAAGTTTCAACAGAGTTAAAAAATAGAGATTTTGAAATGATTCGCAAACAGATGACATCAGCCAAGTGAAATCCCTGCTGAGACAGGTCGTGATTTATTCAGGGAATTGATTTGGAAACTCAAAAGACTGGGAATCGTGGCGATACTGAGGGATGGAAATTGGGAGCGGCATTGTTCCAGCAAAGGGAATATTGTTTCAAACTCCATCAGGTCCAACTCTCCGCCTCATGTTGTTTGTCTGATTTCCTTCAATCCGCTTCACTCACTAAGGCAATCCCAAATTCCAGGGACCCTCTCAGGGCTTCTGGTGCCCAGTTTGAAGGTGGACTGGGCGACATTTGTCCACAGATTGAGGAATTAGTTCAACAGACCACCTCGCAATAAAATGCCCCGTCCACTCTGCTTCACCGCTCAATATGATCGCGGCTTAACTGATTGCAACCACACCCCCACACTCCCGGCGAGGCTGGTAACCATTCACTCCTTGCTTGCCTGCAGTGGGTCTGATTTTGCGCCGGGACAATAACATTCTCTGCCTTCGTCACCTCTGAGGAGGAACGACCCAAAGACTCACGACACTCAGAGAACAGAAACATTGTGGCTTCAGAATTGTCCGAAACCCAAATAAAACAGCGAATGATGCGGCACATCCCCCTCCTCCCTTTCTCTCTCCCTCCTCCCTTTCTCTCTCCCTCCATCCTTACTGCTGTCGCTCTCTCTGAACTATCACTCTCTCCTACCATCTCTAATCTTCCTCTCGACGCCGCCACCTCTCTGTCAACCGCTCTCTCCTAACCCCCCCTCCTTCTCACTCCCATTGCATTTATCCCTCCGTTTATTTCTATCTATCTGACCCTTCCATCGCTCCGTTTTGCCAACCCACGCGATCTGAACTCCGCTCTCTTTTCATGTTCCCACTCTCCCTTTGTTACTTAACTCTCCATCCATCTCTTCTTTCGTCTTCTCCGCTATCTCTTCATTTCATCACTGTACCCCCTATCTGTCTCTCTCTTTTCCCCCAACACTCCTCCTGCTCGCCCTCACCTCCCTCTCCAAATCCTTTCTTGCGAAGTGCGGTTAAAACGGCTAGCCACCATGGGATGTCTCTCTACCCCGTTCCCTCACACTTCAATAGCCCTTCCAGGTGAGGGTGCTGTTCACATGCACCTCATCTAATCCCTTCTATTGCATGCGGTGTTCCAGATATGGTCTCCTTTGCATCGGCGTGGTCAAGTGGAGACTCGGCGACCGTTCGGCCGAACACTTACCGTCGTTCCGTCAAGGCCTCCCGGATCTTCCCGTTGTAACTCGTCTTCCCACACTGACCTTTCTGCCCTTTGCTTCATCTATTGCCAGACTGAAGCGACATGCAAACTGAAAGAACGCCACTTCATATTCCGCCCTTGGTGCCTTGCAACAATAGGCTATAGACAATAGGAGCAGGAGGAGGCCATTCGGCCCTTCGAGCCTGTACGTACCGCCATTCAATGTGATCATGGCTGATCATTCTCAATCACTACCCCGTTCCTGCCATCTCCCCATACCCCCTGACTCCGCAATCCTTAAGAGCTCTATCTAGCTCTCTCTTGAGTGCATTCAGAGAATTAGCCTCCACTGCCTTCTGTGGCAGAGAACTCCTAATGGTATGAACTTTGAATTATCCAATGTTAGGTAACTAAGTGCAAATTCCCACTTCCCCCTCCCTCTTCCTCGTGCTTCATCCGGACTCGCACCAATACATCCCCTCCACCACATCTTCAACCGATATTACTTCCTCTTTCTCTATAATTCCATCCTGCTCAACCCTTACCTCGCACCTGACAATGAAAACGGTATTCATCCGCTCATCGTTCAACTCGCTTTGTCCTGCTGTTCCCCCGTCCCACCACAATCAGTCTGAAGAAAGGTCCCGAACCGAAACTTCACCCATCCATGTCCTTAGCAGGGTTAGCCAGTTCGGCGTGCCCTCTACAACTCTCACCAACGTCTACAGATGCACCATAGAAAGTATTTTATCAGGATGCATCACAGCTTGGTTTGGGAACAGCTCCATACAAGAACGCAAGAAATTGCAGTGAATTGTCCAGACCATCACACAAAGCAACCTCCGTTATATTGACTCAATTTATAAACCACGCTGCCTCGGCAAGGCCAGCAGCATAATCAAGGACTACTCGCACCCTTGCCACTCCCGCTTCTCCTCTGCCCCATCAGGCTAAATGTATAGAAGTGTGAAAATGCACACCTCCAGTTTCAGGGACAGCGTCTTCCCAGCTGTTATCAGGCAATGGAATAATCCCACCACAACCATAAAGCAGTGCTGAACTACTATCTACCTCTTTGTTGATCCTGGACTATCCTCGATCGGATTTTGCAGGCTTTACCTTGCACTGAACGTTATCCCCTTATCATGTATCTATACTCTGTAAATGGCTCGGCTGTAATAATGTATTTTGTTTCCACTGACTGGGTGGCACGCAACAAAATCTTTTCACGGTACCTCGGTACACGTGACAATAAATTGCACTAAACTGACATACTCAACTAGATTTCTCCAGAGGTGCAGCCTGACTCGCATTGGATATTGATTGTGTGTGACAGTGCGAGTGTGCGAGTCCGTGCAAGAGTGTGTTAGCACGTGAGTGCGAGTGTGAATGTGTGAGATTGTGCAAATGAGTCGGTGTGTGTGTGTGTGTGTGCGTTAGTGTATGCGGTTGCAGGAATTTCAATGATTCAATGATACTTTATTATCACTTACCCAGGTAGAGTGAAATGCTTAGTTTTGCAGACAACCTGGTACATCATGTCGCAGACCTCACCTAGGCAGTACAAAAGTGTCGCCACATTTTGACGCCGACAGTTACAAACGCTCCCTGCCGCCGCACGGCGGGTCGCCCCCTTCGTTCTCGGCGGCCTTCCTCGCTCTCCGACGGTCCAGCTTGCTCTCTGCGGTTCCTCGCAGCTCCCAGCTCGCTCCCGAGGCGTGGTTCTCATCGCCATCCGCGGTGGGCGAGCCGGGCCGACCGGGCCGACTAAGGGCTTGGCGCCGCTCACCGGGAACACTCCCGGCCACACTGCGCTGCGCTGTTGGCCGCGAACATCCAAGGATACACTCAATCCCAAAATGTGCACGTGTGCATGCCGGTCTGCGTGTGAGAGAGCGGTAGAGTTTGTAGAGTGCCTATATTTGTGTGTGTGTGTGTGTGTGTGTCTGTCTGTGCGAGTGCGTGAGTTTGCGTGTGAGTGTGTGAGCATTAGTAAGCGTGGATGCAAGTGCGATTGAATGTATCGGTGTCTCTGAGTGGGAGAGTGCATGTGGGTTTGTGATGGACAGTGTTTGGGTCTGTGCGTGTGTGTGGCTGTTTGTGAGAATGTGGGAGAATATGTGGGATGTGAGTTTGTCAGAGTGTTTGAGTATGTAATTCTTTGATAGTGTGTGTGTGTGTGTGTGTGTGTGCGCGCGTGTGTGTGGGAGAGTTTATGATGGTTTTGTCAGAGAATGTGTTCGTGTGTAAGTATGTGCGAATGAGTGCGTGTCTCTTCGTGCTAGTGCGTGTGAATATCTGTTAGTGTGAGTGCATATGTACGTGTGATTGTATGGGAGAATGTGTGAGAGTATACTTGATTGTTTGTGATTGCATTTGGGAGATTGTGTGTGTCTTCGTGCGCGGGTATGTGTGTGTGCGTGTTTGACTGTGTTTGAGGGTGTGAACATGTGTGTTTGGAATGACGTAATGGCATACTGTGTGTTTTAGTGACGACGTGACACGGTGTAGGGCATTACTGATGGAGTGACACACTGTGCAGTGCAATGATGGAGTGACACAATGTGGGGGTAGTACTGATGGAGTGACACAATGCGCTGTGTTGTTGTTGTTGTTCGTCCTTCGGGTTCGAAGATGACCATGACTTCTCTTTCAGTTGGAGGATTGGTGACTGTGGGTCCTGAAGTGACTGGTGAGGCCAATCCGGGCCCGGAATGCACGCCCACACGTAGGACACAAGTGGATGGGTGCTGCAGTGGAAGTGGAGGTAGTCCGGGCCTTGCGCGCGGTGCGGTTCCTCTGGGACTCTGCAGTGCGTCTGTTCTCTGCTGCACAGGCTCCTGTGGTGAGCTTGCTACGCCAGGTTGGACGGTCCAGAGCAAGAGACTCCCAAGTGCTGAGGTTGATGTCCAAGTCTTGAGGGACACTTTGAAGCAGTCCTTAAACCGTTTCTTCTGTCGTCCTACTGAGCGCTTGCCCTGACACAGTTCTCCATACAGAAGCTGTTTTGGCAGTCGGCTCTCGGGCATTCTGACGACATGGCCTGCCCATCTGGCTTGGGATTTCCGTCGGAGGGTGTGGACGCTGGGGATTCCGGCCCGTTCCAAGACCTCTGTGTCGGGAATTTTGTCCTGCCACCTGATGTGAAGGAGTCTACGTAGGCAGCTCAAGTGAAAGTGGTTGAGCTGTTTGGCATGTCTGCTGTACACAGTACAAGTCTCACTGGCATAGAGAAGAGTGGTGAGTCCCACTGCACAGTAAACCTTCAGCTTGGTGGTAAGGCTGAGTCCTCTCAGCTCCCAAACATTCCCACGGAGTCGCCCAAAGACAGCACTGGCCTTGGCAATCCTGTTGTTGACCTCAGCGTCAATGTTCACCACTCGCGAGAGTGTACTGCCCAGATAGGTAAAGCTGTCGACTACCTGTTGATTCTGCCCCCTTCACCGTGATGTGTGGTTCCTGGTAGGGCTTTCCAGGCGCGGGCTGGTACATAACTTCAGATGTTTTGGTGCTAATGAAGAAACCAAAGTTGTCACAGGCCTGTGAGAAGCAGTCCATTTCTTGCTGCATCTTCTGCTCTGTGCTGGCGTTGAGGGCGCAGTCATCAGCAAACAAAAAAATTCTGATGATGGTCCCCTTCACCTTTGTAACAGCTTGCCGGCGCCTGAGGTTGATCAGCCTGCTGTCACTTCCTGTACCTGATGTGTATTCCATCCTGGCAGTCACGGAAGGCATCAGTCAGCATGGCAGAGAAAACCATGCTGAAGAGTGTAGGGGAAAGAACACAACCTTGCTTCACGCCGTTTGTCACTGGAAAGGCTTCCGACTCGTCTCCATCATCTAGCACTTTCACCATCATGCCGTCATGGAACTGCCGAACAATCGTGATGGACTTGCTAGGACAGCCAAACTTCTGCATTATCTTCCACAAGCCATCAAGTCAGATCGACGAAGGTCACGAAAAGGTCGATGTGCTGCTCTTGGCATTTTTCCTGGAGTTGGCGTGCAGCAAATATCATGGTCGACAGTTCCACGCCCGGCACGGAAACCGCACTGGCTTTCTGGAAGGAGACCCTGTTCAAGGTGTTGAATGAGACGAATGAGCAGGATGCGGGCCAAGATCTTCCCAGTTATGGACAGGAGGGAGATGCCTCGATGATTGTCGCAAGTCTGGCGGTTGCCTTTCCTCTTGTAGACGTGGACTATGCTAGCATCTTTCAGCTGTTGTGGGACCTTCCCTTCATTCCACATGGACTGGAAGAGTTCAGTCAGCTTCTGCATCATGACAGGGCCTACTTTGAACACTGTAGTACTGATGGAGTGACACCAGTTGATGCAGTTCGTGTGGATTAACACACTGTGGGTTGGTACAGAATGAGTGACACACTGCAGTAGTACTGATGAAGTGACACACTTTGCAGTAATTCTGATGGAGTGATACACCGTGGGCCTCTACTGATGTAGTAACACACTGCGGGTAATACTGATGGAGTGACACAACGAGTAGTACTGTTGTTATGGCAAACTGTAGAGTAGTACTGACGAAGTGACACACAGTGGAATAATACTGATTTAGTGACAAATTGTGATCTAGTTATGTTGTAATGACATACTGTGGGGAAGAATTGATGGATGAAACACTGTGGGGTACACTAATGGAGTTATACATTGTGAGGTAGTACTGAAAAACTGGCACAATGTGGCGTAGAATTGATGGACTGACACCCTGTGGTCGTACTGATATAGTTCCACACTGAAGTAGTACTGACGGAGTGACAAACTGTGTGGCAGTACTCATGTCATTGCATCAGTACTACCACGCAGTTTGTCACTCCATCACCTCACCCCTTGGGGTAAAACTGATGGATTGACACGCTGTGGAGCAGTACTGATGGAGTGACACACTGCGCGGTTGTACTGATGGAGTGACATACTTCGGTGTAGTGCTGATTGAATGACACACTGGGGGTAGTATGGACAGAATGGCGCACAGTGGGCGAGTACTGAAGTATTGACACAATGTTCGGTGGTACTGTCGGGTTGCACATTGTGACTTCCACACTGAAGTAGGACTGACGGTGGGGCAGTACAGATGGAGGGTTACACTGTTGGGTAATACTAATTGAATGAGTCCGTGTGGTTGTACATAATGGAATAACAAGCTTAAGGCAGTACTGATGGAGTGCATCACTGTGGTGTAGTACTGATGAAATAACATATTGTAGGGTAGTACTGATGGAGTGACACGCTCCAGTGTTGTACTGATGGAGTGTAACACTGTGGAGTAGTACTGGTGTAATGACGTACTGTGGGGGTGTATTGATGGAATGACACACTGTGGGGTAGCATGGATGTAATAGCACATTCTGTTGGAGTGACGCAGTAATACTGACGGACTGACACGCTCTGCGGTAGTAGCAGATTTGAGGTAGTCCTAATGGAGTGAAACGCTTTGGGGAGTACTGATGGAAGAAAAAACTGCGGAGAGTACTGATGGAGTGACACGTTCTAGGGTTGCACTGGAGTGACATGATGTGGGGCAGTACCGATGTAGTGTAAAAATACGGAGTTGTATTGATGCAGTGAGACTCTGTGTGGTTTCACCGACGGAGTGACACACTGAGCGGTAGTACTATGGTGATGACAAACTGTGGTGTAGTACTAATGCAGTGACACACTGTTTGGTAATACTGATGGAATGACACAATTTGTGGCAGCACTTATTGAGTGACCCACTGGGATAGTCCTGATTGAATGATAAACATCGGGTATGCTAATGGCGTGAGACATTGTGGGGAAATACTAATAGAGTGAAACTATGGAGAATTACTGTTGGAGTGACACAGTGAGATAGGGCTGATGGAGTGACATACTGTGTGGAATACTGATGGAGTGACACTGCGAGGAAGTATTGATAGTTGACACTGTGCGGTAGTACTGATGGAGTGACACGCTGCGTGGTAGCACTGATGGAGTGATAGTGGATTGTTCTGATGGAGTGTCGCACGCTGGCGTAGTACTGATGCAATGATAACCCGAGTGATATTCCTGATGGTGTGATGCTCAATGGGGAGGCACTGATGGAGTGGCACAGTGTAGGGTAGTACAGATAGAGTAACAAACTATATTATATTACTGATGCAGTGGCACACTGTGGGCAGTGCTGGTGGAGTGTCACACTTTGAGGTAGTACTGATGGAATGGCACACTATGTGGCAGTACTGACGCAATAGCATGCTGTGGGAGAGTACTGATTGTGTGACACCCTGCGGTGTAGTACTGTTGGATAGACATATACCAGAGTAATACTGGTGGATTGAAACACTGTGGGGTAGTACTGATGGAAGGACTCATTGTGCAGTGCTGATGGAGTGACACACTGTTGGATAGTACTGATAGAGTGACACCCTGTGTGGTAGTACTAATGGAATAATACACAAGGTGGTACTGATGCTGAAAAACACTGTGGGTGTGTATTGATTGAATGGTATATAGTGCGGTAGTACCAATGAAGTGACACGCTCTGGGGTTGTACTGATGGAGTGACATATTGTGTTGTAGTAATGATCGTCTAACACACTGTAGGCTTGTATTGATGGAGTGATAGCCAGTGGGGTAGTATTGATGGGGTGACACAATGTGGGCAGTACAGATGGAGCAATACACTTTGGGGTAGTACTAGTGAAGTGACAAACTGTGGGCGGGCACTGATGGAGTAAAACATTTTGGTGTATTACTGATGGAGTGACACAGTGTGCCGTAGTACTGATGGAGGAACAAACGATATGGTAATATTGATGTCGTGGCACACTGTGGGATAGTATTAATGGTGTGAAACTAAATGGGATACTACTGATGTAATGACACATTATAGGGTAGTTCTGATGGAGTGACACATTGAGGGGGAGAACTGATCGAATGCAAACTGTGGGATAGTACCGATGGAATGACTATCCATTTAGTAGTATTGATGCAATGGCATTCCATGGGATAGTTCCGAATGAATGACATGTTGTGATGCAGTAATGATGGAGTAACAGACGATATGGTAGTACTGATGGATTGACACGCTGTGGGATAGTACTTATGGATTAGCATCCTGTGGGGTAGTACTGAAGGACTGATACATTTTGGGGTAGCACTGTTGGAGTGACACATTCGATGGTATTACTGAAGGGGGGAAAGCTGTGTGTAGTACGGATGAAATTACATACCTAAGGTAGTACTGACAGTGTGAAACACCGTGGGGCAGAAATAATGTAATGACATACTGTGTCATACACGCTCTTGGGTTCTACTGATGGAGTAACATGTAGTACTGATGGAGTGACAGACTGTGAAGTAGTATTGACGAGTGACCTAACGTGGGGTATTATTGATGTAATGGCACATTGTGGCGTAGTACTGATGGAGTGACAGACTATGCGGTAGTACTATTGTTATGACATAATGTGGGATGGAATTGGTAGTGACACCCTGCGGTAGTACTGATGGAGTGACGCACTGTAGGGTAGTACTGGTGTAATGGTATACTGTTGGATAGTACTGGTGGAGTGACGCACTGTGGGGTAGTACTGGTGTAACGGTAGACTGTGGGATAGTACTGATGGAGTGACGCACTGTGGGGTAGTACTGGTGTAACGGTATACAGTGGGATAGTACTGATGGAGTGACGCACTGTAGGGTAGCACTGGTGTAACGGTATACTGTTGGATAGTACTGATGGAGTGATGCACTGTGGGGTAGTACTGGTGTAATGGTATACTGTTGGATAGTACTGATGGAGTGATGCACTGTAGGGTAGTACTGGTGTAATGGTATACTGTCGGATAGTACTGATGGAGTGACGCACTGTAGGGTAGTACTGGTGTAATGGTACACTGTCGGATAGTACTGATGGAGTGACGCACTGTGGGGTAGTACTGGTGTAACGGTATACAGTGGGATAGTACTGATGGAGTGACGCACTGTGGGGTAGTACTGGTATAACGGTATACTGTGGGATAGTACTGCTGGAGTGATATCGGCGAGACAAAGCGCATGCTCGGCGAATGTTTCGCTGAACAGTCCCACACAGTCCTACCTGATCTCCCGGTTGCTCAGCACTTTAACTCACCCCCGCTCCCCCATTCCCAATCTGAACTTTCTGTCCTGGGCATCCTCCATTGTCAGAGTGAGGCCCAGCGCAAATTGGAGGAACAGCACCTCATACTTCGCTTGGGCAGCTAACACACCAACGATATGAACATTGATTTCTCTTACTTCAATTAGCCCTTGCTTCCCCTCTCTCTCCACCCCTCCTCCTTCCCAGTTCTCCCACCAGTCTCACTGTCTCCGACAACATTCTATCTCTTTCCCGCCGACCTTTTCCGACATCAGTCTAAAGAAGGGTCTCGATCCGAAACGTCACCCATTCTTTCTCTCCAGAGATGCTGCCTGTCTCGTTGAGTTACACCAGCATTTTGTGTCTACCTTCCATTTAAACCAGCATCTGAATTTCTTTCCTACACGAAGTACAAGGCACAGCAGGACACTCAGCTAATAATAGCTGTGCCGAACATGAGACGACCAACCTTACCTGCCTTCTCACAATGTATATCCCTTCATTACCTGAAAATCTGAACTTGTCTTAAATATCACTATTGTTACTGCGTCCAACACCAGTGGAGTGGGTGGTAAGATTTTAAGAACCGTTATACAGGATGATGTGACAGAGTATTTATAAGTGCACGATGAAATAGGCATAAGTTGGCATGGCTTTGTGAAGGGAAGGTCGTGTTTGATAAATTTGCTGGAATTATTTGAAGAAGTAAATAGCAAGACAGCCAAAGGAGAGACAGTAGGTGTTGTTTACTTTTTATTTTCAGAAAGCCTTTGACCAGGTGTCACAAGATGGCTGCTTAGGAAGATGAGAGCCCATGGTGTCAAAGGGCAGATGCCAGCATGGATAACTGGTTGGCTGGATGGCAGAAGACAAAGTGTGGCAATAAAGGAGGATTTTTTTCTCGTTGGCTAACAGTAACTAGTGGAGATCTTCAAGGATCGGTGTTTGCCCGCTACTCCACGTTTTATATTATGATTTGGACGAGGGGGTTGAAGGCTTTGTGGCCAAGTTTGCGGATGTTACGAAAAGAGGTGGAAGGGCAGGTAGTTTAGAGAAAGCATGGACTCTGCAGAAGGACTTGGACATGTTGGGGGAATGGGTAGAGAAGTGGCAGATGGAATATAGTGTAGCAAAGTGCGGAGTACTGCATTTTGGTAGTAGGAATAATGGCGTAGACTATTGTCTAAGTGGGGAAATAATCCATAAATCGGAAGTCCAAAGGGACTTGGGAGTGCTGGTTAAGGATTCCCAAATTTTTTATCTGCAAGTTGAATCGGTGAGAATGATCAGCCATGATCACATGGAATGGTGGTGCTGGCTCGAAGGGCCGAATGGCCTACTCCTGCATTGGGAACTCAAGGTTCATCATAAGCAATGCTGATGCTGCGATACACTTATATTGTACAGACAGTGAGGGCTGTTGTGCCTCGATGTTGCAGTGTACTGCTGATGTTCATCCACGGGAGGGCGCTGTGACAGTATATTCCCACAGTACATGCACTGAGGTGCGCTGTGTGTGGATGTTGCAGTGTGCTGCTGATGTTCCTCCACGGGAGAGCGATGTGACAGTCTATTGCTACTGTACATGCACTGGGGTGCGCTGTGTGTGGATGCAGCAGTGCACTGTTAAAAAAGAACACTGGGTACAAAAGTCATAGCAGCAGAGTTATTGCACCAAGGCCCATCGAGTCCACTCCTGCATTCTATCATGGCTCACCTATCGTTCCCACTCAACAAGATCTCCCTCTCTCACGTGGGCCACAGAGGACGAGAGAGAGAGAGCGCACCCCTCAAATAGCTGCTTAGATAGAGAGCTACCTATTTACTATCAATATCTCCAGCTATCTCGCTGATAGCTGATATACAGATATCCAGCTTTCTAGCTGTCTAGCATTGCATGTAGATAGCTATCTAGGTCGTTCGCTATCTTGCTATCGAGATAGCTCACACGCTGTCTGGCAGTCTATCCTGCTGGCTAGCAATCCAGTTCTCGAGATAGCTTGATTGATTGGTAAAGAGCTAACTATTTTGGTAGCAACATAGCTAGGACACTAACGCCTGATGGCTAGAGAGATAGATAACTAGATAACTAGATTATTAGCCAACAGCTTTGGCGGCCAGATAGCGGTTTAGCTTGATGAAGCTTTGCTAGATGGCTAGTGAGCTAGGCATCTAGCCAGCTATACCAGTAGATAGCTCACGAGCCAGATCGCAAGAGAGATTTATAGCGATTAATGAGCTATCTAGCTAGATCGAAATGGGTCTCTCTCGTTCTCCCCCCCACCCCCCCCCCCCCCGAGAGCGAGCGAGCGAGTGACCGCACTCCACAAAGAGCTGCCGACGCAACTAGCTAAATATTTTTGCTATGCAGAGATCCAGCTATCACACCATCCATCTGTCTAGCGTTCAAGCTATCTAGCCATGCAGGTATTTAGCTATCTAGAAAGCTAACACGCTATCTGGCTCTCTTTCCCGCTGGTAATCAATCTATATAACTTGATATACAGCTTCCTAGCTGTCATGCTAACTGGCTAAACAGCTATCCACCTATGTAGGGAGCCTGCTACCTATCAATTTGACTAATCATCCAGCTGTCTAGCTCTATAGCTAACAGACTAACTAGCTATCTATCTATCTGTCTATCTATCTTCCTATCTAGCTATCCACCTAGCTATAGCTATTTAGTCTTGTAGGAATTTACCAAGCGAGCTACCTTATTATCTAGCTAACTATATATTTAGCTATCTACCTAGTTATCTATCCTGTTGGCTAGCAATCCACCTATCTAGCTATCCAGCTATCTAGCTAGCAGTCTAACGAGCTATCTAGTGATTTAATTATAGAGCTATCTATCCATTTATCTCTGTAGCAATGAATCTAGCTATTTGTTTCTTAAACTGGCTATCTAGCTATCTACCTACCACCTATTGCTACCTAGCTATCAAGCCATTTAGCCATGTAGTCATCTATCTATCTAGCTAGCTGCTAAGCTATCTAGTTATCTAGCGAGCTGGCCATCAAGTTTTCTAGCCATCTACTCATAAAGCCATCTCGCCATCTGCCCATCCATTACTATAGTATTATTATTGTATTTACTACCCCCGGTACGTAGCGGAACCTCCAGGGCAGGGAGGAGACTATCCGGCATGTTGAAGTGCTTCTGGGAAGTGTGTCTGATGTGTGTAGGTCTGTGTGTGTCTGTGTGTGTGTCTGTGTGTGTGTCTGTGTTTGAGTCTGTGTTTGGGTCTGTGTTTGGGTCTGTGTTTGGGTCTGTGTTTGGGTTTGTGTTTGGGTTTGTGTTTGTGTTTGGGTCTGTGTTTGGGTCTGGGTTTGTGTTTGGGTTTGTGTTTGGGTTTGTGTTTGGGTTTGTGTTTGGGTTTGTGTTTGGGGTTTGTGTTTGGGTTTGTGTTTGGGTTTGTGTTTGGGTCTGTGTTTGGGTTTGTGTTTGGGTTTGTGTTTGGGTCTGTGTTTGGGTTTGTGTTTGGGTCTGTTGCAATAATCATGCAAAACCTCTCAAATGTTACATGCAATTGATGCATCGCATTAGGATAACTTTGCAGGCTGCTGCAATGTTAAATGCAGTGAGGGCCATGCATGAAAGTCACCTAGCTACCCCCAATGGATGTTATATGCATTAAATTAATTGCAATAATTTTGCAAAACCTCTCAAATGTTAAATGCAACAAATGCATCGCATTAGGATGACTTTTCAGGCTGCTGCAATGTTAAATGCAGTGATCGCCTTGCATTAAAGAAATATTGCAACACCTGCGATGTGAAATGCAATAATAATCCTGCAAAACCTCTCAAATGTT
>NW_027603440.1:0-5000 GCF_053455715.1 Rhinoraja longicauda
TCTTCCCCACTCTCAAAGGGAAAAGCCTACCCACGTCAACTCTGTCCGTCCCTCTCATAATTTTAAAAACCTCTATCAAGTCCCCCCTCAACCTTCTACGCTCCAAAGAATAAAGACCCAACCTGTTCAACCTCTCTCTGTAGCCCTGCGTGGCTCGGTTCCCAAATTATTATTCCCAAATTTTTTATCTGCAAGTTGAATCGGTGAGAATGATCAGCCATGATCACATGGAATGGTGGTGCTCGAAGGGCCGAATTGCCTACTCCTGCACCTATTGTCTATTGTCTATTGTCTAATGGAAGCAAACTCATTGCTTGCATTCATTTCAAGAGGACTTGTACACAGAAACACGGATTTAATTTTGAGGCTATACAAGGCGACGGGAAGGCCGCATTTGGAATATTGTGAGCAATTCTGGGCACCATATCAGAGGAAAGGTGTGCTGGCTCTGGAGAGGGTCCAGAGGAGGTTTACAAGAATGATCCCAGCAATAAGTTAACCTCTGGCGAGCATTTGGTCGACCCCCGGATTGCACTCGGAGTTTAGAAGTATGAGGGTGGACCTCATTGAAACATACAAATATGTGAATGGTTTAGATCCAGTGGATGTGGAAAGTATGTTTCCACTTGTGGGAGCGTCTCGGACAAGAGATCATTTCCTCAGAATTAATCTACGTTCTCTTTTGAAGATGATCAGAAATTTAATTAGTCAGAAGGTGATGAATTTGTGGAATTATTTGCCACAACAGGCTGTGTAGGTCACGTCACTGGATATTTAAAGGCGTAGACAGAAAGATTCTGGATTCATACAGGTATCAGAAGTTATGGGGAGATGGTAGGAGAATGGGGGTTGGAGGGAAAAAGCTTGGCGGATAAGACGATCGGCCGAATGGTCTAATTCTACTCCTATTCCTTATCACCCAATGGCCACCTGCGGTATTGCGTTCGATGGACTTACTGCCCCTTGCTTTCCCCGCACACCTCGTTTAAACTTCATCCCTTTCACCATAAAGGGGTGGCCTTCAATACTTGATATTTCCATCTTGACAAGAATGTTCTGACTGTTTACCATATCTTTGCCTCTCATAATTTGCTACCGATCTATCAGGTTACTGCCCGAACTCTGATGAATCAGTCCAACGTCTGGTTGTTCATACGCCCCAGGCGATGTTCTTGTAAACGCGTTGAACACGATTTCCGAAGCGCCCATATCCTTCGTGTACGAGAGCGAACATAACTGTACACAAAGCTGCAAAAGCGGCCGAAGTAAAGTTCTCTAAAGTTGAATATTGACATCTGACTCATATTCAATGACTCGGTGCCTGCCTGCCACCCGCGCCAACCTGAAGGGCCCAAACACTTGTCTTACACTCAGCCCATAACAGATATTGATTAACCCCATACATACATACATACTTATACGGAACAGGGATAAAGAATAAACAGGTGTCATGCGTGTGTGTGCGCGCGTTATAAACAAGTGCTGTCTGTGAAAAAATCTTTATTGGTGTACGGTTCCTCCTGACATCCACCCATCCACCCACCCACCCACCGATCGATCAATCAATCAATCTTTGATTAATTCTTATTATTAATAATATTAATTATTATTACTATAGTATTATTATTGTATTTACTACCCCCGGCACGTAGCTGAACCTCCAGGGCAGGGAGGAGACTATCCGGCATTTGGAAGTGCTTCCGGGAAGTGTGTCTGATGTGTGTGGGTCTGTGTGTGTGTCTGTGTGTGTGTCTGTGTGTGTGTCTGTGTGTGGGTGTGTGTGTGGGTGTGTGTTTGGGTTTGTGTTTGGGTTTGTGTTTGTGTTTGTGTTTGGGTTTGTGTCTGGTGTCTGGTGTCTGGTGTGGGCGTTATAAACAAGTGCCGCGTGCTGTCTGTGGAAAGATCTTTATTGGTGTACGGTTGCTGTAATGTTAAATGCAGTGATGGCCTTGCATTAATGCAATATTACACCACCCTGGGATGTGAAATGCATTAAAAAAATCATTGCAATAATCATGCAAAACCTCTCAAATGTTAAATGCAATTGATGCATCGCATTAGGATAACTTTGCAGGCTACTGCAATGTTAAACGCAGTGATGGCCTTGCATTAAAGTCACCTAGCTACCCCCAATGGATGTAATATGCATTAAATTAATTGCAATAATTTTGCAAAACCTCTCAAATGTTAAATGCAACAAATGCATCGCATTAGGATGACTTTTCAGGCTGCTGCAATGTTAAATGCAGTGATCGCCTTGCATTAAAGAAATATTGCAACACCCTGCGTTGTGAAATGCAATAATAATCCTGCAAAACCTCTCAAATGTTAAATGCGACAAATGCATCGTATTAGGATAACTTTGCAGGCTGCTGCATTGTTAAATGCAGCGCTGGCGTTGCATTAAAGCAATAGTGCAACCCCCTGGGATGTTAAATGCAATAAAATTAATTGCAATAATTTTGCAAAACCTCTCAAATGTTAAATGCAATTAATGCAATGCATTAGAACAACTCTGCAGGCTCCTGCAATGTTAAATGCAGCGCAGGCCTTGCATTAAAGCAAAATTGCAGCTGTTCTGGGGTATTAAACGCATTAAAATCATTGTAATAATCATGCAAAATCTCTCAAATGTTCAATGCAACTAAGGGGAGGGAACGAGCAGCCGCCGCTACAATAGGCGGAATGGTCTGAGAGAGAGGGGGGGAGGGAGAGAGAGAGGGGGGAGGGAGAGAGAGAGAGAGGGGGGAGGGAGAGAGAGAGGGGGAGGGAGAGAGAGAGGGGGGGAGGGAGAGAGAGAGAGAGGGGGGGGAGGGAGAGAGAGAGGGGGAGGGAGAGAGAGAGGGGGGAGGGAGAGAGAGAGGGGGGAGGGAGAGAGAGAGGGGGGAGGGAGAGAGAGAGGGGGGGGAGGGAGAGAGAGAGAGAGGGGGGGAGGGAGAGAGAGAGGGGGAGGGAGAGAGAGAGGGGGGAGGGAGAGAGAGAGAGAGGGGGGGAGGGAGAGAGAGAGGGGGGGAGGGAGAGAGAGAGAGAGGGGGGGAGGGAGAGAGAGAGGGGGAGGGAGAGAGAGAGAGGGGGAGGGAGAGAGAGAGGGGGGGGAGGGAGAGAGAGAGGGGGGAGGGAGAGAGAGAGGGGGGGAGGGAGAGAGAGAGGGGGGAGGGAGAGAGAGAGGGGGAGGGAGAGAGAGAGGGGGGGAGGGAGAGAGAGAGGGGGGGAGGGAGAGAGAGAGGGGGGGAGGGAGAGAGAGAGAGAGGGGGGGAGGGAGAGAGAGAGGGGGAGGGAGAGAGAGAGGGGGGGAGGGAGAGAGAGAGAGAGGGGGGGAGGGAGAGAGAGAGGGGGAGGGAGAGAGAGAGGGGGAGGGAGAGAGAGAGAGAGGGGGGAGGGAGATAGAGAGGGGGGAGGGAGAGAGAGAGGGGGAGGGAGGGAGAGAGAGAGAGGGGGGAGGGAGAGAGAGAGGGGGGGAGGGAGAGAGAGAGGGGGGGAGGGAGAGAGAGGGGGGGAGGGAGAGAGAGAGGGCGGGGGAGGGAGAGAAAGAGGGGGGGAGGGAGAGAGAGAGAGAGGGGGGGAGGGAGAGAGAGAGGGGGAAGGAGAGAGAGAGAGGGGGGGAGGGAGAGAGAGAGAGAGGGGGGGGAGGGAGAGAGAGAGGGGGGAGGGAGAGAGAGAGGGGGGGAGGGAGAGAGAGGGGGGAGGGAGAGAGAGAGGGGGGAGGGAGAGAGAGAGGGGGAGGGAGAGAGAGAGGGGGAGGGAGAGAGAGAGGGGGGGAGGGAGAGAGAGAGGGGGGAGGGAGAGAGAGAGAGGGGGAGGGAGAGAGAGAGGGGGGAGGGAGAGAGAGAGGGGGGGAGGGAGAGAGAGAGAGAGGGGGGGAGGGAGAGAGAGAGGGGGAGGGAGAGAGAGAGGGGGGGAGGGAGAGAGAGAGAGAGGGGGGGAGGGAGAGAGAGAGGGGGAGGAGGAGAGAGAGGGGGGAGGGAGAGAGAGAGAGAGGGGGGGAGGGAGTGAGAGAGGGGGGGAGGGAGAGAGAGAGGAGGGGGGGAGGGAGAGAGAGAGGGGGAGGGAGAGAGAGGAGGGGGAGGGAGAGAGAGAGGGGGGGAGGGAGAGAGAGAGGGGGGAGGGAGAGAGAGAGGGGGGAGGGGAGTGAGAGAGGGGGGAGGGAGAGAGAGAGGGGGAGGGAGAGAGAGAGGGGGGGTGGGAGAGAGAGTGGGGGGAGGGAGAGAGAGAGGGGGGGAGGGAGAGAGGAGAGGGGGGGGAGGGTGAGAGAGGGGGGGAGGGAGAGAGAGAGGGGGGGAGGGAGAGAGAGTGAGAGGGGGGGGAGGGAGAGTGAGAGGGGGAGGGAGTGAGAGAGGGGGAGGGAGAGAGAGAGAGTGGGGGGAGGGAGATAGAGAGGGGGGAGGGAGAGAGAGGGGGGAGGGAGGAGAGAGAGAGAGGGGGGGAGGGAGAGAGAGAGGGGGAGGGAGAGAGAGAGGGGGGGGGGGAGAGAGAGGGGGGGAGGGGAGAGAGAGGGCGGGGGAGGGAGAGAAGAGGGGGGGAGGGAGAGAGAGTGAGGGGGTGGGAGAGAGAGTGGGGGGGAGGGTGTGTGAGAGGGGGGAGGTGAGAGAGAGGGGGGAGGGAGTGAGAGAGGGGGGAGGGAGTGAGAGAGGGGGGAGGGAGAGAGAGAGGGGGAGGGAGAGAGAGAGGGGGGGGAGGGTGAGAGAGGGGGGGAGGGAGAGAGAGAGTGGGGGAGGGTGTGAGTGAGGGGGGAGGGAGAGTGAGAGGGGGGGGGGAGTGTGAGAGGGGGGGAGGGAGTGAGAGTGGGGGTGGGAGTGAGAGAGGGGGGGAGGGAGAGAGAGAGAGAGGGGGGGAGGAGAGAGAGAGGGGGAGGGAGAGTGATGAGGGGGGTGGGGAGAGAGAGAGAGAGGGGGGAGGGAGTGTGAGAGGGGGGGAGGGAGTGAGAGAGGGGGGAGGGAGGGAGAGAGAGAGAGGGGGGTGGGAGAGAGGTGGGGGGAGGGTGAGAGAGAGGGGGGGTGGGG
>NW_027603441.1:0-15101 GCF_053455715.1 Rhinoraja longicauda
AGAGAGAGGGGGGGAGAGAGAGGGGGGGAGAGAGAGGGGGGGAGAGGGAGAGGGGGGAGAGAGAGGGGGGAGAGAGAGGGGGGAGAGAGAGGGGGGAGAGAGAGGGGGGGGAGAGAGGGGGGGAGAGGGGGGAGAGAGAGGGGGGAGAGGGGGGGGAGAGAGAGAGAGGGGGGGAGAGAGGGGAGAGGGGGAGAGGGGGAGAGGGGGGAGAGGGGGAGAGGGGGAGAGGGGGAGAGGGGGAGAGGGGGAGAGGGGGAGAGGGGGAGAGGGGGAGAGAGGAGAGAGAGAGAGAGAGAGAGAGAGAGAGAGAGAGAGAGAGAGAGAGAGAGAGAGAGAGAGAGAGAGAATCCAACACTCTTCCATCTCCATGCAACCATCTACTATCAATGTCCATCCATCTCTGCCAACCTTCTCCCATCTCTGTCCAACTTTCACCCATCTCCATCCAATGTTCCACCATCTACCATCTCCACCCAATATTCAACTGTCTACAATGGTTTCCAACCTTCTAACATCTACCATCTCCATCTCACTATCTACTAGCTATGTTCAATCTTCTACCACCTCCAATATTCTACCATCTGTGTCCAACCTACTACCATCTACCATTGATGTCGAACCTTCTACCGTCTCCAACCAATGTTCTCCCATCTACAGGTTGTGCAACCTTCTAGCATCTACCATCCACATCCAAACTTCTACCATCAATGTCCAACCTTATCCCACCTCCACCCAATGTTCCACCATCCACCATCTCCATCTCACCATCTACTATCTATGTCCAATCTTCTACCATCTCCACCCAATGTTCTACTGTCTACGTCCAACTGTCTAGCATGGTTTCCAATCTTCTACCATCTATGTCCAGCCATCTACAATCTCCATCCAATGTTCTATTATCTATGTCCAATCATCTACCATCTCCACCCAATGTTCAACTGTCTACCATGGTTTCCAACCTTCTACCACCTCCATCTCACTATCTACTAGCTATGTCCAATCTTCTACCATCTCCAATATTCTACCATCTATGTCCAACCTACCACCATCTACCATTGATGTCCAACCTTCTACCGTCTCCAACCAATGTTCTCCCATCTACAGGTTGTGCAACCTTCTAGCATCTACCATCTACATCCAACCTTCTCCCATCTCTGTCCAACCTTCCCCCATCTCTGTTCAACCATCTACCTTCTCCACCCAATGTTCTACCATCTACATCCAACCTTCTACCAACAATGTCCAACCTTCACCCATCTCTGTCCAACAATCTACCTTCTCCACCCCAAGTTCTACCATCTCCATTCCACCATCTACTATCTATGTCCAATGTTCTACCATCTCCACCCAATGTTCTACTATCTATGTCCAGCCATCTACCATCTACCCTCCAATCATCTACTATCTATGTCCAATCATCTACCATCTCCACCCAATGTTCAACTGTCTACCATGGTTTCCAACCTTCTAACATCTACCATCTCCATCTCACTATCTACTAGCTATGTTCAATCTCCTACCATCTCCAATATTCTACCATCTATGTCCAACCTACTACCATCGATGTCCAACCTTCTACCATCTCCAACCAATGTTCTCCCATCTACAGGTTGTGCAAACTTCTATAATTTCTATCTACATCCAACCTTCTACCAACAATGTCCAACCTTCACCCATCTCTGTCCAACCTTCTCCCATCTCCACCAAATGTTCCACCATCTACCATCTTCATCCCACCATCTACTATCTATGTCCAACCTTCACCCATCTCCACCCAATGTTCTACTGTCTACGTCCAACTGTCTAGCATGGTTTCCAATCTTCTACCATCTATGTCCAACAATCTACCATCTATGTCCAAACATCTCCATCTCTGTCCAACCATCTAACATCTATGTCCAACCTTCCACCATCTCCAATATTCTACCATCTATGTCCAACCTTCTACCATCTAACATCTGGTCCTATCATCTACCATCTATGTCCAACTATCTCCATCTATGTCCAAACAGCTCCATCTCTGTCCAACCTTCTACCCTGTCCAACCAATGTTCTCCCATCTACAGGTTGTGCAACCTTCTACTATCTCCATCCAACCTTCACACATCTATGTCCAACCTTCTACCAATTATCATCTGGTCTTATCATCTATCATCTATGTCCAACCATCTCCATCTATGTCCAACCATCTCCATCTATCTCCAACCTTCTTCCATCTCCATCTACGTCCAACCATCTCCATCTATCTCCAACCATCTCCATCTACGTCCAACCATCTCCATCTTTGTCCAACCATCTCCATCTTTGTCCAACCATCTCCATCTATGTCCAACCTTCTACCATCTCCAATATTCTACGATTTCTGTCCAACCTTCTAGCATCTCCAATATTCTACGATTTCTGTCCAGCCTTCTACCATCTATCATCTGGTCCTAACATCTACCATCTATGCCCAACCATCTCCATCTATGTCCAAACATCTACCATCTATGTCCAACCTTCTACCAATTATCATCTGGTCCAACCATCTCCATCTATCTCCAACCATCTCCATCTACGTCCAACCATCTCCATCTATGTCCAACCATCTACCATCTATGTCCAAACATCTCCATCTCTGTCCAACCATCTAACATCTATGTCCAACCTTCCACCATCTCCAATATTCTACCATTTCTGTCCAACCTTCTACCATCTAACATCTGGTCCTATCATCTACCATCTATGTCCAACTATCTCCATCTATGTCCAACTATCTCCATCTATGTCCAACCATCTCCAACTATGCCCAACCTTCTTCCATCTGTGTCCAATATTCTACCATCTATGTCCAACCATCTCCATCTATGTCCAACCTTCTAACATCTCCAATATTCTACCATCTATGTCCAACCTACCATCTATCATCTATTTCCAACCATCTCCAACTATGTCCAACCTTCTACCATCTATTTCCAACCATCTCCATCTATGTTCAACCTTGTATCTCCACCCAACCTTTCACCATCTCCAATATTCTACCATCTATGTCCAAACATCTCCTTCTATGTCCAACCTTCTCCATCAATGTCCTACCATCTCCATCAATGTCCAACCTTCTAACATCTATCATCTGGTCCTATCATCTACTATCTATGTCCAACCTTCTTCCATCTCCATCTATGTCTAACCTTCCATCTCCATCCAACCTGCTGCCATCTATGTCCAATCTTCTACCATCTCCACCCAATGTTCAACCATCTCCATCTATGTCCTACCATCTCCATCTATGTCCAAACAGCTCCATCTCTGTCCAACCTTCTACCCTGTCCAACCAATGTTCTCCCATCCAAAGGTTGTGCAACCTTCTACTATCTCCATCCAACCTTCACACATCTATGTCCAACCTTCTACCAATTATCATCTGGTCTTATCATCTATCATCTATGTCCAACCATCTCCATCTATGTCCAAACCATCTCCATCTATCTCCAACCTTCTCCATCTATCTCCAACCTTCTTCCATCTCCATCTATCTCCAACCATCTCCATCTATCTCCAACCTTCTTCCATCTCCATCTATGTCCAACCATCTCCATCTATGTCCAACCATCTCCATCTATCTCCAACCATCTCCATCTACGTCCAACCATCTCCATCTATGTCCAACTATCTCCTTCCATCTCCATCTATCTCCAACCTTCTTCCATCTCCATCTATGTCCAACCATCTCCATCTATGTCCAAACGTCTCCATCTATGTCCAACCATCTCCATCTATGTCCAAACATCTACCATCTATGCCCAACCTTCTTCCATCTCCATCTATGTCCAACCTTCCACCAATTATCATCTGGTCCTATCAACTACCATCTATGTCCAAACATCTCCATCTATGTCCTATCATCTACCATCTATGTCCAAACATCTACCATCTCCACTCAAAACCTTCCACCATCTTGATCTCCATCCAACCATCTACTATCTATGTCCAACCATCTCCATCTATGTCCAACCTTCTTCCATCTCCATCTTTGTCCTATCATCTCCATCTTTGTCCAAACATCTACCATCTCCACCCAACCTTCCACCATTTTGTTCTCCATCCCACCATCTACCATCTATGTCCAAATATCTCCATCTTTGTCCAACCTTCTTCCATCTCCATCTATGTCCAACCATCTCCATCTATGTCCAACCTTCTTCCATCTCCATCTATGTCCAACCATCTCCATCTATGTCCAAACATCTCCATCTATGTCCATCCTCCAACCATCTCCATCTATGTCCTACCATCTCCATCTATGTCCCACCATCGCCATCTAAGTCCAACCATCTCCATCTATGTCCAACCATCTCCATCTATGTCCAAACATCTACCATCTATGCCCAACCTTCTTCCATCTCCATCTATGTCCAACCTTCCACCAATTATCATCTGGTCCTATCATCTACCATCTATGTCCAAACATCTACCATCTCCACCCAACCTTCCACCATCTTGATCTCCATCCAACCATCTACTATCTATGTCCAACCATCTCCATCTATGTCCAACCTTCTTCCATCTCCATCTTTGTCCTATCATCTCCATCTATGTCCAACCATCTCCATCTATGTCCAACCTTCTAACATCTCCAATATTCTACCACCTCTCTCCAACCTTCTACCATCCATCATCTGGTCCAACCATCTCCATCTATGTCCAACCTTCTACCATCTCCAATATTCTACCACCTCTCTCCAACCTTCTACCATCTATCATCTGGTCCTATCATCTACCATCTATGTCCAAACATCTACCATCTCCACCCAACCTTCCACCATCTTGATCTCCATCTAACCATCTACTATCTATGTCCAACCATCTCCATCCTTCTTCCATCTCTATCTATGTCCAACCATCTCCATCTATGTCCAACCTTCTACCATCTATCATCTATGTCCAACCATCTCCATCTATGTCCAACCTTCACCCATCTATGTCCAAACGTCTCCATCTATGTCCAACCATCTCCATCTATGTCCAAACATCTACCATCTATGCCCAACCTTCTTCCATCTCCATCTATGTCCAACCTTCCACCAATTATCATCTGGTCCTATCATCTACCATCTATGTCCAAACATCTACCATCTCCACTCAAAACCTTCCACCATCTTGATCTCCATCCAACCATCTACTATCTATGTCCAACCATCTCCATCTATGTCCAACCTTCTTCCATCTCCATCTTTGTCCTATCATCTCCATCTTTGTCCAAACATCTACCATCTCCACCCAACCTTCCACCATTTTGTTCTCCATCCCACCATCTACCATCTATGTCCAAATATCTCCATCTTTGTCCAACCTTCTTCCATCTCCATCTATGTCCAACCATCTCCATCTATGTCCAACCATCTCCATCTATGTCCAACCTTCTTCCATCTCCATCTATGTCCAACCATCTCCATCTATGTCCAAACATCTCCATCTATGTCCATCCTCCAACCATCTCCATCTATGTCCTACCATCTCCATCTATGTCCCACCATCGCCATCTAAGTCCAACCATCTCCATCTATGTCCAACCATCTCCATCTATGTCCAAACATCTACCATCTATGCCCAACCTTCTTCCATCTCCATCTATGTCCAACCTTCCACCAATTATCATCTGGTCCTATCATCTACCATCTATGTCCAAACATCTACCATCTCCACCCAACCTTCCACCATCTTGATCTCCATCCAACCATCTACTATCTATGTCCAACCATCTCCATCTATGTCCAACCTTCTTCCATCTCCATCTTTGTCCTATCATCTCCATCTATGTCCAACCATCTCCATCTATGTCCAACCTTCTAACATCTCCAATATTCTACCACCTCTCTCCAACCTTCTACCATCCATCATCTGGTCCAACCATCTCCATCTATGTCCAACCTTCTACCATCTCCAATATTCTACCACCTCTCTCCAACCTTCTACCATCTATCATCTGGTCCTATCATCTACCATCTATGTCCAAACATCTACCATTTCCACCCAACCTTCCACCATCTTGATCTCCATCTAACCATCTACTATCTATGTCCAACCATCTCCATCCTTCTTCCATCTCTATCTATGTCCAACCATCTCCATCTATGTCCAACCTTCTACCATCTATCATCTATGTCCAACCATCTCCATCTATGTCCAACCTTCACCCATCTATGTCCAAACGTCTCCATCTATGTCCAACCATCTCCATCTATGTCCAAACATCTACCATCTATGCCCAACCTTCTTCCATCTCCATCTATGTCCAACCTTCCACCAATTATCATCTGGTCCTATCATCTACCATCTATGTCCAAACATCTACCATCTCCACTCAAAACCTTCCACCATCTTGATCTCCATCCAACCATCTACTATCTATGTCCAACCATCTCCATCTATGTCCAACCTTCTTCCATCTCCATCTTTGTCCTATCATCTCCATCTTTGTCCAAACATCTACCATCTCCACCCAACCTTCCACCATTTTGTTCTCCATCCCACCATCTACCATCTATGTCCAAATATCTCCATCTTTGTCCAACCTTCTTCCATCTCCATCTATGTCCAACCATCTCCATCTATGTCCAACCATCTCCATCTATGTCCAACCTTCTTCCATCTCCATCTATGTCCAACCATCTCCATCTATGTCCAAACATCTCCATTTATGTCCATCCTCCAACCATCTCCATCTATGTCCTACCATCTCCATCTATGTCCCACCATCGCCATCTAAGTCCAACCATCTCCATCTATGTCCAACCATCTCCATCTATGTCCCACCATCGCCATCTAAGTCCAACCATCTCCATCTATGTCCAACCATCTCCATCTATGTCCAAACATCTACCATCTATGCCCAACCTTCTTCCATCTCCATCTATGTCCAACCTTCCACCAATTATCATCTGGTCCTATCATCTACCATCTATGTCCAAACATCTACCATCTCCACCCAACCTTCCACCATCTTGATCTCCATCCAACCATCTACTATCTATGTCCAACCATCTCCATCTATGTCCAACCTTCTTCCATCTCCATCTTTGTCCTATCATCTCCATCTATGTCCAACCATCTCCATCTATGTCCAACCATCTCCATCTATGTCCAACCTTCTTCCATCTCCATCTTTGTCCTATCATCTCCATCTATGTCCAACCATCTCCATCTATGTCCAACCTTCTAACATCTCCAATATTCTACCACCTCTCTCCAACCTTCTACCATCTATCATCTGGTCCAACCATCTCCATCTATGTCCAACCTTCTACCATCTCCAATATTCTACCACCTCTCTCCAACCTTCTACCATCTATCATCTGGTCCTATCATCTACCATCTATGTCCAAACATCATCTATGTCCAACCATCTCCATCTATGTCCAACCTTCTACCATCTATCATCTATGTCCAACCATCTCCATCTATGTCCAACCTTCACCCATCTATGTCCAAAGGTCTCCATCTATGTCCAACCATCTCCATCTATGTCCAAACATCTACCATCTATGCCCAACCTTCTTCCATCTCCATCTATGTCCAACCTTCCACCAATTATCATCTGGTCCTATCATCTACCATCTATGTCCAAACATCTTCATCTTTGTCCAACCTTCCACCATCTATGTCCAACCAACTCCATCTATGTCCAACCTTCTACCATCTTGATCTCCATCCAACCTTCGACCATCTCCCTTCCACCCTCCAGGCCACCGATGGATGAAGTGGACAACACCAACCACACCTGGACCTGCGTGGCCTCCACAATGGCTTACCGGCGTTTCGGGGCGGCGCTGGGCTCGGTGGTCTCGGCGGCCGGCATCGCGGGCAACGGCCTGACCCTGGTGGCCTTCATCGCCCAGCCCCGCCTGCGCACCCCCTTCAACCTGCTGCTCCTCAACCTCAGCGCGGCCGACCTGATCTTCTGTGGAGCTGTGCTGCCCCTCTCCGTCCACACCTACCTGGGTGGGAGGTGGGCCTGGGGAGAGGGGGCTTGCCGAGCCCAGGCTCTGGGCGCCTTCACCCTCAACCTCATCTCCATCCTCGGGATGGGGCTGGTGGCTGCCAGCCGGTACGCCCTGGTGGCCAGGCCCGCGGCCTTCCAGGCCTTGTCCGCCAAGCCCGTCCTGGTCTTCTCGTTGGCCGTGGGACTTCCCTGGGTGGCGGCCGTGACCTGTGTCGCCCCCTTCTGGAGCGTGATGGAATTTGTCCCCGATGTTTGCACCTGCACGTTCCACCGGGCCCACGGTCGGCCCTACACCACCATCCTCCACGGGTTGACCTTCGGTCTGGGCCTGGCCACCATCGCTGTCTTCTACTTTCTCATACACCGCAGGTTGAAGAGGGTCTCCAGGGCTTTGACGCTGCACCGCAATCGGTCGGGGCCGAGGGGGAAGGAGGGCAACTTCAGACGGGTGACGGCCATGTGCCTGACCATGTTCCTGGCCTACCTAGTGTGCTACCTGCCCTTCTGCATTCTCCACCTCCTGGACAAGGTAGCCCCAGCCCACCCGGTGGCCCAGACCTCCGTGGGCAACCTCACCTGGCTCAGCTCCTGCCTCAACCCCCTGCTCTACGCGGGCATGAATCCCCAGTTCAGACGGGCTTACAAGGACATCTTCTGTGGTGGGGCGGTGTGGTCGGAGGGGGAGGGGGCAAGAACCTCCCAGGGAGGGCGGAGGGAGGAGAGGAGTGCACTCGGGTTGGACGGGGTGTCGAGGGATGAGGCAGCACAGGGAGAGGGGCAGAGCGGTCTGAGGGATTAGGAGGCAAACCAGCCAGAGAGAAGACAGGTGGTGGAACCTGGAAAATTGACCTGGAGTCGTAGAGAGAAACAAAATGGCACCAACCCAACTTGCCCACACCGGCCAACATGCCCCATCTACACTAGTCCCACACCGGCCAACATGCCCCATCTACACTAGTCCCACCTTTGCCCACACCGGCCAACATGCCCCATCTACACTAGTCCCACACCGACCAACATGCCCCATCTACACTAGTCCCACACCGGCCAACATGCCCCATCTACACTAGTCCCACACCGGCCAACATGCCCCATCTACACTAGTCCCACACCGACCAACATGCCCCATCTACACTAGTCCCACACCGACCAACATGCCCCATCTACACTAGTCCCACACCGACCAACATGCCCCATCTACACTAGTCCCACACCGGCCAACATGCCCCATCTACACTAGTCCCACCTTTGCCCACACCGACCAACATGCCCCATCTACACTAGTCCCACCTTTGCCCACACCGGCCAACATGCCCCATCTACACTAGTCCCACCTGCCCACATCGACCAACATGCCCCATCTACACCAGTCCCACACCGGCCAACATGCCCCATCTACACTAGTCCCACAACGACCAACATGCCCCATCTACACTAGTCCCACACCGACCAACATGCCCCATCTACACTAGTCCCACCTGCCCACACCGACCAACATGCCCCATCTACACTAGTCCCACACCGACCAACATGCCCCATCTACACTAGTCCCACCTGCCCACACCGACCAACATGCCCCATCTACATGAGTCCCACCTTTGCCCACACCGGCCAACATGCCCCATCTACACTAGTCCCACACCGGCCAACATGCCCCATCTACACTAGTCCCACCTTTGCCCACACCGGCCAACATGTCCCATCTACACTAGTCCCACACCGACCAACATGCCCCATCTACACTAGTCCCACCTTTGCCCACACCGGCCAACATGTCCCATCTACACTAGTCCCACCTTTGCCCACACACCGACCAACATGCCCCATCTACACTAGTCCCACCTCCCCACACCGACCAACATGCCCCATCTACACTAGTCCCACCTTTGCCCACACCGACCAACATGCCCCATCTACACTAGTCCCACCTTTGCCCACACCGGCCAACATGCCCCATCTACATGAGTCCCACCTTTGCCCACACCGACCAACATGCCCCATCTACACTATTTCCACCTTTGCCCACACACCGACCAACATGCCCCATCTACACTAGTCCCACCTTTGCCCACACCGACCAACATGCCCCATCTACACTAGTCCCACCTGCCCACACCGACCAACATGCCCCATCTACACTAGTCCCACCTGCCCACATCGACCAACATGCCCCATCTACACCAGTCCCACACCGACCAACATGCCCCATCTACACTAGTCCCACCTGCCCACATCGACCAACATGCCCCATCTACACTAGTCCCACCTGCCCGCGTTTGGCCCACATCCCTCCAAACCCGTCCTATCCATGTACCTGTCCAAGTATCTCTTAAACGTTGGGATAGTCCCAGCCTCAACTACCTCCTCCGGCAGCTCGTTCCATTCACCCACCACCCTCTGTGTGGAAAAGTTGCCCCTCAGGTTCCTATTAAATCTTTCCCCTTCACCTTGAACCCTGTGTCCTCTGGTCCTCGATTCCCCTACTCTGGGCAAGAGACTCTGTTCCCAGTAGGGTTGCTGACTCACGGTGCCAGAAACCCGGGTTCCATCCCGACCGCGGGCGCTGTCTGTACGGAGTTTGCACGTTCTCCCCGTGACCTGCGTGGGTTTTCCCCGAGATCCTCGGTTTCTGTGAAACATCACCTATCCATGTTCTCCACAGATGCTGCCTAACCCGCTGAGTTACTCCAGCACTCTGTGAAACATCACGTAACCCAACCCAACTCAACTCAACCCAACCCAACCCAACTCAATCTCCACCCATTCCTTCTCTCCAGAGATGCTGCCTGACCCGCTGAGTTACTCCAGCACTCTGTGAAACGTCACCTAACTCAACCCAACCCAACTCAACCCAACTCAACTCAACCCAACCCAACTCAACTCAACCTAACTCAACCCAACCCAACTCAACTCAACTCAACCCAACTCAATTCAACCCAACTCAACCCAACCCAACTCAACCCAACCCAACCCAACTCAACCCAACCCAACCCAACTCAATCTCCACCCAACTCAACCCAACCCAACCCAACTCAACTCAACCCAACCCAACTCAATCTCCACCCAACTCAACCCAACCCTAGTCAACCACCACCCATTCCTTCTCCCCACAGATGCTGCCTGACCCGCTGAGTTACTCCAGCACTCTGTGAAACGTCACCTAACTCAACCCAACCCAACTCAACCCAACTCAACTCAACCCAACCCAACTCAACTCAACCTAACTCAACCCAACCCAACTCAACTCAACTCAACCCAACTCAATTCAACCCAACTCAACCCAACCCAACCCAACTCAACCCAACCCAACCCAACTCAACCCAACCCAACCCAACTCAATCTCCACCCAACTCAACCCAACCCAACCCAACTCAACTCAACCCAACCCAACTCAATCTCCACCCAACTCAACCCAACCCCAGTCAACCACCA
Source organism: Rhinoraja longicauda (assembly GCF_053455715.1). Classification (NCBI taxonomy): domain Eukaryota; kingdom Metazoa; phylum Chordata; class Chondrichthyes; order Rajiformes; family Arhynchobatidae; genus Rhinoraja; species Rhinoraja longicauda. The sequence continues at coordinate 11,414 of NW_027603441.1, forward strand.
CCCATTCCTTCTCCCCACAGATGCTGCCTGACCCGCTGAGTTACTCCAGCACTCTGTGAAACGTCACCTAACTCAACCCAACCCAACTCAACCCAACTCAACTCAACCCAACCCAACTCAACTCAACCTAACTCAACCCAACCCAACTCAACTCAACTCAACCCAACTCAATTCAACCCAACTCAACCCAACCCAACCCAACTCAACCCAACCCAACCCAACTCAACCCAACCCAACCCAACTCAATCTCCACCCAACTCAACCCAACCCAACCCAACTCAACTCAACCCAACCCAACTCAATCTCCACCCAACTCAACCCAACCCCAGTCAACCACCACCCATTCCTTCTCCCCACAGATGCTGCCTGACCCGCTGAGTTACTCCAGCACTCTGTGAAACGTCACCTAACTCAACCCAACCCAACTCAACCCAACTCAACTCAACCCAACCCAACTCAACTCAACCTAACTCAACCCAACCCAACTCAACTCAACTCAACCCAACTCAATTCAACCCAACTCAACCCAACCCAACCCAACTCAACCCAACCCAACCCAACTCAACCCAACCCAACCCAACTCAATCCCCACCCAACTCAACCCAACCCAACCCAACTCAATTCAACCCAACCCAACTCAACCCAACCCAACCCAACCCAACTCAACTCAACTCAACTCAATCTCCACCCAACTCAACCCAACCCAACCCAACTCAATCTCCACCCAACTCAACCCAACCCTAGTCAACCACCACCCATTCCTTCTCCCCACAGATGCTGCCTGACCCGCTGAGTTACTCCAGCACTCTGTGAAACGTCACCTATCCATGTTCTCCACAGATGCTGCCCGACCCGCTGAGTTACTCCAGCCCTCTGTGTCTACCTTCGATTTAAACCAGGATCTGTATTCCTTTCCTGTGTATTGTACTTTATTTACTTGGTGTAGTGAATTAAAATATTTAACTCCAAATCAAATGTGTCCGTGTTCCAGTGACAACAGACAATAGGTGCAGGAGGAGGCCATTCGGCCCTTCGAGCCTCTACGCACCGCCATTCAATGTGATCATGGCTGATCATTCTCAATCAGTACCCCGTTCCTGCCTTCTCCCCATACCCCCTCACTCCGCTATCCTTAATAGACAATAGACAATAGACAATAGGCAATAGACAATAGGTGCAGGAGGAGGCCATTCAGCCCTTCGAGCCTGTACGCACCGCCATTCAATGCGATCATGGCTGATCACTCTCAATCAGTACCCCGTTCCTGCCTTCTCCCCATACCCCCTGACTCCGCTATCCTGAAGAGCTCTATCCAGCTCTCTCTTGAATGCATTCAGAGAATTGGCCTCCACTGCCTTCTGAGGCAGAGAATTCCACAGATTCACAACTCTCTGACTGAAAAAGTTTTTCCTCATCTCCGTTCTAAATGGCCGACCCCTTATTCTTAAACTGTGTGGCCCCTGGTTCTGGACTCCCCCAACATTGGGAACATGTTTCCTGCCTCTAACGTGTCCAACCCCTTAATAATCTTATACGTTTCAATAAGATCTCCTCTCATCCTTCTAAATTCCAGTGTATACAAGCCCAGTCGCTCCAGTCTTTCAACATATGACAGTCCCGCCATTCCGGGAATTAACCTAGTAAACCTACGCTGCACGCCCTCAATAGCAAGGACGTCCTTCCTCAAACTAGGAGACCAAAACTGCACACAGTACTCCAGGTGTGGTCTCACCAGGGCCCTGTACAACTGCAGAAGGACCACTTTGCTCCTAGACTCAATAGCAAGGACTTCCTTCCTCAAATTAGGAGACCAAAACTGCACACAGTACTCCAGGTGTGGTCTCACCAGGGCCCTGTACAACTGCAGATGGACCTCTTTACTCCTATACTCAAATCCTCTTGGTATGAAGGCTAACAGTTGTACAGGGCCCAGGTGAGACCACACCTGGAGTACTGTGTGCAGTTTTGGTCTCCTAGTTTGAGGAAGGACGTCCTTGCTATTGAGGCAGTGCAGCGTAGGTTCACCAGGTTAATCCCCGGGATGGCGGGACTGTCGTACGAGGAAAGATTGGGTCGACTGGGCTTGTATTCACTGGAGTTTAGAAGGACGAGAGGGGGATCTTATAGAGACGTGTAAAATTATAAAAGGACTGGACAAGCTCGATGCAGGAAACATGTTCCCAATGTTGGGCGAGTCCAGAACCAGGGGCCACACAGTCTAAGAATAAAGGGGAGGCCGTTTAAAACTGAGGTGAGGAGGAACGTTTGCAGTTGTGAATGTGTGGGATTCTCTGCCACAGAGGGCAGTGGAGGCCGATTCACTGGATGGGTTTAAGAGAGAGTTAGATAGAGCTCTAGGGGCTAGTGGGATCAAGGGGTACGGGGAGAAGGCAGGCACGGGGTACTGATTGTGGACGGTCAGCCGCGATCACAGTGAATGGCGGTGCGTACGGGCTCGAAGGGCCGAATGGCCTCCTCCTGCACCTGTTGTTTATTGTTTATTGAGAGAGAGCTAGGTAGAGCTCTTAAGGATAGCGGAGTCAGGGGGTATGGGGAGAAGGCAGGAACGGGGTACTGATTGTGGACGGTCGGCCGCGATCACAATGAATGGCGGTGCGTACAGGCTAGAAGGGCCGAATGGCCAATTTTTGCCCTGCAATCAATGCCACTAGTCGCCTCTGGATGGCGCTGCAACCTTTGGTCCTCCAAGCCCCAGGCAACGAGTCCTCCCAATCCCAGGCCTGCAATGCACCCTCGCGGCCTGTTGGTGGCGCTGCCGCCTGGTCCTCCCAATCCCAGACCTGCAATGCACCCTCTCGGCCTGTTGGTGGTGCTGCAGCCTGGTCCTCCCAATCCCAGACGTGCAATGCACCCTCTCGGCCTGTTGGTGGCGCTGCAGCCTGGTCCTGCCAAACCTGCAATGCACCCTCTCGGCCTGTTTGTGGCGCTGCAGCATGGTCCTGCCAAACCTGCAATGCACCCTCTCGGCCTGTTTGTGGCGCTGCAGCCTGGTCCTCCCAATCCCAGACTTGCAATGCACCCTCTCGGCCTGCTGGTGGCGCCGCAGCCTGGTCCTCCCAAGCCCGCAGTGACCCCTCCAGTCCAGCCAGGTGGCGCTGCGGCTGCATTTCTACCTATACCGTCCCGGGAAGCCGGGCCTGCCCCGCGGTTCCGGATTTTTGTAAGGGGCGGGCAAGACTTGCAATCCCCCCCCTTGCAAGGGGGGAAGGGGTGCAACAAGGGTGGGTGGGTGCATTATAACCAATGCAACCCCCCCTTCATTCTGCATGGATTTCCGCCAGCACTGGCTGAAGCTGACCTATGCAACGATGGGGGTTGTTTTCGGCCTCTCGGCCTTCATCTGCTGGACTGTCGTCTTCAAGCAGCCGGCCACCGCCGCTTTCGGGGGCCTGTCGGGTAAGTTTGATGCCGCGCAGAGTGGTTTGCGTGGGGTGGGGTCGGTGCTCGGCAATGCAATGCCTCAGTTGCACTACTGGCACTAATGCAGCCGGGCCTGCACTGGGGCCTAGGCACAGATCCGCCGAATAAAGTCCCGCGATGCATTTTTAATCTAATGCAACAATTTCAGATGCAACCCTCTTGCTCACCAATGCAGCACCAAACATTTGCAGTAGCATCAATGCAGCACCAAACATTTGCAGTAGCACCAATGCAGCAACAAACATTT
>NW_027603442.1:0-15064 GCF_053455715.1 Rhinoraja longicauda
CTCTCGATTGTGCAGCGGTAGAAGTTCACCAGAATATGAGGAGACAGATGGACCTTCTTTAGTCTCCTCAGGAAGAAGAGACGATGGTGAGCCTTCTTGATCAGTGTTGAGGTATTGTGGGTCCAAGAAGGTCGTCAGAAATGTTGACACCCAAGAACCTGAAACTGGAAACACGCTCCACATCCGTCCCGTTAATATGGATGGGGGGGGGGGTGCGTACCACTCCTAGTCCTTATACTGTGGGGTAGTACTGGTGTAACGGTCCAGAGGATGATTACAAGAATGATACCAGCAATAGGTTACCCTATGGTGAGCGTTTATCGGCACCCGGCTTGCACTCGGAGTTTACCATATCTTTGCCTCTCATAATTTGATATCGATCTATCTGGTTACTGGCCGATTTCCGGTGTTCCAGTTTAATCAGTCCAACGTCTGGCTGTTCATATGCTCCAGGCGATGTTCTTGTAAACGTCTTGAGCACAATTTCCGAAGCGCCCATATCCTCAGAATTAATCCACGTTCTCTTTTGAAGATGATCAGAAAATTATTTAGTCAGAAGGTGATGAATTTGTGGAATTATTTGCCACACAGGCTGTTTAGATCACGTCAGTGGATATTTAAAGGCATAGACAGAAAGATTCTGGATTAATACAGGTATCAGAAGTTATGGGGAGAAGGCAGGAGAATGGGGTTTGGAGGGAAAAAATTGGCGGATAAGACGATTGGCCGAATGGTCTAATTCTACTCCTATTCCTTATCACCCAATGCCCACCTCCGGTATTGCGTTCGATGGACTTATTGCCCCTTGCTTTCCCCGCACACCTTGTTCCCTTCATCCCTTTCACCATAAAGGGGTGGCCTTCAATACTTGATATTTCCATCTTGAGAGGAATGTTCTGACTGTTTACCATATCTTTGCCTCTCATAATTTGCTATCGATCTATCAAGTTACTGCCCGAACTCCGATGAATCAGTCCAACGTCTGGTTGTTCATACGCTCCAGGCGATGTTGTTGTAAACGTCTTGAACACGATTTCCGAAGCGCCCATATCCTTCGTGTACGAGAGCGAACATAACTGTACACAATGCTGCAAAAGCGGCCGAAGTAAAGTTCTCTAAAGTTGAATATTGACATCTGACTCATATTCAATGACTCGGTCAACTATAGCAAGCATTCTACGTGGCTTATTTATTACTCCAAACGTACTACAACGATTTGCGTGTTTCGCATTGGGAACTCAAGGTCCATCATAAGCAATGCTGATGCTGCGATGCACTTATCTTGTACAGACAGTGAGGGCTGTTGTGCCTCGATGTTGCAGTGTACTGTTGATATTCATCCAGTGGTGGGCGCCATGATACTATATTCCCACAGCCTACGCTGCCTCAGTAGAGCAGGCAAAATAATAAAAGATCCATCGCACCCCGGCCACCGTCTGTTTGTTCATTTGCCCTCTGGTCGACGTTTCAGGTCGATCAAATCCCGAACAAACAGACTTAATAACATTTTTTACCCCAGGGCCATACGAGAACTGAACACTACCTTCTGCACTAGGCAACACTGTTAAAAAATCTTTTGTACTTAATATAATTGTATTTATTTGTTTTTGCATTTATTGCATATATGTTTTACGCACCGTCAGGATTGGCTATTTTTTAATTTCGTTGTACTCGTTACAATGACAATAAATGAATATTATTATTATTATTATTATTATTATTACATGCACTGAGGTGCGCTGTGTATGGATGTTGCCGTGTGCTGCTGATGTTCATCCAGGGGAGGGCGCCGTGACAGTATATTGCTACGGTACATCCACTGGGGTGCGCTGTGTGTGGATGTTGCAGTGTGCTGCTGATGTTCATCCAGGGGAGGGCGCCATGACAGTATATTCCCACTGTACATGCACTGAGGTGCGCTGTGTGTGGATGTTGCCGTGTGCTGCTGATGTTCATCCACGGGAGGGCGCTGTGACAGTATATTGCCACTGTACATCCACTGGGGTGCGCTGTGTGAGGATGCTGCAGTGCATTGTTAAAATATAACACTGGGTACAAAAGTCATAGCTGCAGAGTTAGTGCACAAAGGCCCATCGAGTCCACTCCTGCATTCTATCATGGCTCACCTATAGTTCCCACTCAACTCCATAGCAGCTGCGGCTTACCTGCGGTCCATTTGTCTTTGTGTTTTTGTTGTTTTTTTGTCTTAATTGTAGTTGTGAAGTCGTGTTTTTGTGTTTGTGTACTATGTGTGTATGTGGGGGGGGGAGGGGGGGAAATGTAAAATTGTAATATGTGTCCCTTCCGAACGGAGACCCGACGTTTGTTTTCTGGGTGTTGTCTCCGTTCCTGCTGCGGCCCAACCATCGGCCCAACTCCTGGAGCTGGCGGGCTCCAGGGCTCTGGTTCGCAGAGCCCGCGGATCGGACTTACCATCACCGGAGCCGGCCGTCCTCGGAGGCTGCGGGAGCGGCTGCGACTCGCGTTAGGCTGGGGCCGCGTGGATGCCGACATCGGGAGCTCCGGCAGCGGCAGCGTGTTCGCCCGCCCCGGATTGCGGGGCTTGGGTCGCGGACATTTTACCGTCCGGCGGGGCCTAAGATATGCCGCTGGATATTTCTCTGCTGGGCGGGGGCTTCAATGTCGGGAGCCACGACCGCCCCGACGTGCAGCAACAGCAGCAGCAGCCGCGTGTTCGCCCGCCCCGAATCGGACTTATCATCAGCGGAGCCGGCCGTCTTCGGAGGCTGCGGGAGCGGCTGGGACTCGCCTTGCCTGCCACTGCTCGGGCCGTTGCGGACCGTCCGGCGCGGCCTGCAACCACAACAGCCTGACTGCGGGAGAAGACGGCAGGAGAAGGGAAAGACATTGTGGCCTTCCATCACAGTGAGGAGAGGACTGGAGGAGACTCACTGTGATGGATGTTTCTTTGATGGATGTTTCTTTTTTTGTGTGTTTTTGGGGTTGTGTAATTTTAATGCCTATTTAATGCTTTTATTGTTGGACTGTGGGTGACTGAATTTCGTCCAATATTGGATGACAAATAAAGCTATCTTGAATCTTGAATCTTGAATCTTCTCCTGCCGTCTCACCATAATTGTCGATACTCTTACGAATCACGACCATGTCCAGCTCTGATTTAAAAAAATACCCAGTGACGGTTTCTACACCTGTCTGTGGCAGAATTCCAAAGATTTACCGCCTTCTTACGACATAAATTCCTCATCATCTAATTTTAAATGTACGTCATTTTATTCTGAGGCTAGTCAAAAGGTGGTGAATCTGGGGAATGCTGCCACAGACGCCTCTGGAGGCCGTCATTGGGGAATTGACAGGCTTTTAAATTGGGAATGGGCAGGTCCGTGATTAGTAAGAGTGTCAAAGTTGGGTTTGGGTTTGAGTGGGAAAGATAGGGCAGCCATGATCGAATAGCGGATCAGACGCGGTGAGCCTAGTGACTTACTCAAATGACGTATGAACTGATGAACTCATTACTGACTCCGGGATTGGACGGAATCTATAGAAATAGAAAACATAGAAAATGGGTGCAGGAGGATGCCTTTTGGCCCTTCGAGCCTGCACCTCCATACACTGTGATCATGGCTGATCATGCACAATCAGTAACCTGTGCATGCCTTCTCCACAAATCCCTTGGTTCCACTCGCCCCTAGAGCTCTAACACTGGTCGCTATGCAACGATTCGAGAATTGACCCGAACGACGACGTCAAAACTTTTACAAATGCGATGAGAAAATGAGCGCAGAAATGCGATTCCCGACGCAGTCTAGCTATCTTTTTATCCAGCTAATTGCTATAATCCACGCTAGCTCTCTAGCTATCTAGCTGTCTAACTATCTAGCTATGTGGCTATCTAGCCATCTCGATCTGTAGCTATCAATATAGTTATATATCTACCTGACTAGCTATCTAGCTAAGGTAGACAAAATGCTGGAGTAACTCAGCGGTTCAGGCAGCCTCTCAGGAGAGAATGAATGGGTGACGTTTCGCGGGTCGAGACCCTTCAGACTGATGTCAGCGGATGGGGACGGACAAAGATAGGATATAGACGGAGACAGGAAGACTGGTAGGAGAACTGGTAAGGGGAGGGGTTTGAGAGGGAAACAGGGACTATCTGAAGTTAGACAAGCCAATGTTGATACCGCTGAGGTATAAACAACCGAAGCGAAATATGAGGTGCTGTTCCTCCAATTTGCGCTGGGCCTCACTCTGACCATGGAGGAAGCCCAGGACAGAAAAGTCAGATTGCGAATGGGAGCGGGAGTTGAAATGCTGAGCCATCGGGAAATCAGTTTGGTTGAGATGGACTAAGCGGAGGTGTTCAGCGAAACGATCGCCGAGCCTGTGCTTGGTGTCGCCGATTGAGAGACGTTGACACTTGGAACAGCGCATACAGTTGATGAGGTTGGAGGAGGTGCAGGTGAACTTCTGCCTCACCTGGAAAAAATGTTTGCGTCCTTGGATGGAGTTGAGGGGGGAGGCAAAAGGACTCGCCCTCGAACAACACCTGTCCCTTTAACTCCCCACTCGACCAACACCGGTCCCTTTACCTCCCCCTCGATCAACACCTGTCCCTTTATTTCTCCCCAAATAGCCTTCTAACCGTCTCGCCAAATAGCCATCTACCTTTCAAGCGATCTAACCATCCAGCCATCTATCCATCTTAGCTAGTCATCTATACGTATAGTTATTGAGTTCACGATCTAACTATCTAGCTGGATATCACAAAATGCTGGCATCGAGGAGAGAAGGAATGGGTGACGTTTCGGGTCGAGACCCTTCGTCAGACTCGACCCGAAACGTCACCCATTCCCTCTCTCCAAGATGCTGCCTGACCTGCTGAGTTACTCCAGCATTTTGTGAAACCTTCGATTTGTACCAGCATCTGCAGTTATTTTCCTAACTATCCAGCTACCTCACGTGCTAGGTAGCTATCTATCTAGCTGGATCTAACAAGATCTCCCTCTCTCACGAAGCTCACAGAGGATGAGAGAGAGAGCGCACCCCTCAAATAGCTGCCTGGATAGAGAACTACCAATCTTACTATCAATATATCCAGCTATTTCGCCATACAGATATCTAGCATGTAGATAGCTATCTCGGTAGTTCGCTATCTTGCTATCGAGATAGCTCGCACGCTGTCTGGCAGTCTATCCTGCTGGCTAGCAATCTAGCTCTCGAGATAGCTGGATTGATAGCTACAGAGTTAGATATTTTGATAGCTACATAGCTAGGTCGCTAACCAGACATGGCTAGATAGATAGATAACTAGATTAGTAGATTGTTAGCCAACCGCTTTGACGGCCAGATAGCGGTTTAGCTTGGTAGAGCTTTGGTAGATGGCTAGTGAGCTAGGCACCACTAGATGGCTCAGTAGACAGATAGCAAGTGGGTTTTACAGAGATTTAGCACCTATCTAGCTGGATCCAACAAGGACTCTCATCAAGGCACTCCACAAAGAGTTGCCTACAAAACTACCTAACTATTTTGCTGTGCAGAGATCCAGCTATCTCGCCACCCATCTGTCTAACGTTCAAGCTATCTAGCAATGCAGCTATTTAGCTATGTAGAGAGCTAACACACTCCCTGACTGTCTTTCCCGCTGGCTATCAATCTACATAACTTGATAACCAGCTATCTAGCTGTCATGCTAACTAGTAAAGTAGCTTGCCGCCTATTTAGGGATCCAGCAACCTATCAATTTGACTATCCATCCTGCTGTCCAGCTGTGTAGTTAACAGGCTAAATAGCTATCTCTCTCACTAGCTGCATGCCATCTATCTCTCTACCGAGCTGGCCACCTAGCTATGCACACTTCCAACCATTTACCTAGTTAGCTATCTTAATTTCTAGCTAGCTATATATTTAGATATCTCCCCAGTTATCTACCCCGTTGGCTAGCAATCCAACTATCCAGCTATCCAGCTATATAGCTAGCAGTCCAGCTAGCTATCCAGTGATCTAATTACGGAGCTATGTATCCATTTGTCTCTGTAACAATCAATCTAGCTATTTATTTCTTAATCTGGCCATCTAGCGATTTACATTTCGCCTATTGCTATCTAGCTATTTAGCCATGTAGTTATCTATCTAGCTAGCTGCATAGCTATCTAGCTATCTAACTATGTAGCCAGATGGCCAACAAGCCTTTTAGCCATCTACTCATCAAGCCATCTCGTTATCTGACCACCCACCCATCTGGCGTTATTCAGCTCGCCATCTACCCAGTCTGCCAGGTTCCCAGATGGTCAATTAGTCAAGTAGCCAAATAGCCTTTCATCCGTCTAGCCAGATAGCTATTTAGGCATCTAGTCATCCAGTCATCTAGATATATAGCCATTGTGAGCGATTTTTCTGGCAATTAATTTGCTAGGTAGCTATCTACAAAGCTAGGTATAGCTAGATCTCCATCTGTGGGCCTCGCGAGAGAGGGAGCGCAGCCCACAGAGAGCTGCCTATGTCTCTAGCTAGATATCTTGTTAGTTATTCGACTATCTACACATCCAGCTATCAAGCTTTCAAGTTATGCAATGCGGGTATCAAGCCATCCAGGTAGCAAACTATGTTTTTATCTAGATAGCTAACACGCTATCTGGCTGTCTATACATTTTGCTACAAATCTAGCTAACTAGGTATCCAGCCTTCTAGCTATCAGGCCAGCGAGCTACTACGTAGCGTTCTAGCTCGGTAGCTACAAATCCAGCTATCTGTCTCCTGGCCAGCAAACTACCTGGATATCTGGGTATCTAGCAATGGAGCTACCTAGCTAACTAGCAAACTATCTAACTCCCTAGCTAGCTAGATATGTGGCTAGCTATCTAGCTATCAAGCAATCGACGTATACGGTAGCTATTTCGCTTTCACGCAACTGGCGCGCTGCATAGCTAAGTTACTATCTAGCTGCCTATCTATCTGGCCATCTAGATCAGGCTAGGTCCCTCTCTCTCTCACGAGCCGCACAAAGGACGAGCGAGACAGTGCGCACCCCGCAGAACTCCCTAACTAGGTACCTAACTCTTGCTATCTAAACATCTAGCTATCTAGCTACATAGCCATTCAACGATAGCCAAATAGATATCTATTTCTTTTCTTTTCTTTGCCTTCCATTTAATACTTTTCTTTGCCTTCCATCACAGTGAGGGTATGCCTGGAGCAATCACTGTGATGGCTGTTTGTGTAAAAATTGTATCTGTGTGTCCTGTGCTTTTTGTTGTCTACTGCCGGACCCTGACGTGAGAGGACGCTGGCGTTGTTTATTCGCCGCTTCTCCGTTAGGATAGTTTGTCTGTTTGTTTTTATGTTACGATTGTTTTTGTAAAGCGCTTTGAGCTTCTGGAAAGGCGCTATATAACATAAATGCTTATTATTATTATTATTATATCTATCTCGCTGGCTAACAATCTAGCTAGCTATGTACTGTAGCGCTCTCTCTCTCTCTCTCTCTTCTCTCTCTCTCTCTCTCTCTCTCTCTCTCTCTCTCTCTCTCTCTCTCTCTCTCTCTCTCTCTCTCTCTCTCTCTCTCTCTCTCTCTCTCTCTCTCTCTCTCTCTCTCTCTCTCTCTCTCTCTCTCTCTCTCTCTCTCTCTCACAGAAGGCGAGCGAGAGAGAGGGCGCGCACCTCACATAGGGCTGCCTGTCCAGCCAGCTGTACCGCTCTCAAGCTATCCAGCTATCCACCCACCCAGCTAGCTAGCCATGTCTGAAGAAGGGTCTCGACCCGAAACGTCACCCATTCCTTCTCTCCCCGGTCTCACCAGGACTCCATACAACTACAGAAGTACCTTTTTAACCCTGTACTCAAATCCTCTCGTAATGAAGGCGAAAAATGCCATTAGCTTTCTTCACTGCCTACTGTACCTGCACGCTTACTTTTAGTGACTTGTGTACAAGGACACCAAGGTCTCGTTGCACTTCCGTTTTACTTAATGTGACACCATTGAGATCATAATTTGGCTCTTTGTTTTCGCCGTCAAAGTGGATAACCGCACATTTATCTACTTTATACTGCATCTGCCATGCATCTGCCCACTCACTCAACCTGACAAGTTACCCTGCGACCTCCTAACATCCTTTTCGCAGTTCACGCTGGCACACAGCAAACGTGCTTTTGTTACTTCTAATTCTCTCATCCAAATTATTAATATATATTGTAAATATTTCTGGCTCCTGCACCGAGTCTTGCGGCACTCCATTCGCCACTGCCTACCATTCTGAAAATGAACCGTTTTTTCCGACGCTTTGCTTCCTGTCTGCAAACCAATTGTCTGCCATGTCAACACGCTACCCCCAATACCATGTGCTTTAATTTTACTCACCAATCGCCCGTGTGGGACCTTATCAAATCCTTTCTGAAAGTCGAGATACACTATATCCACTGGCTCTCCTTCATTCATTTTACTTGTCACATCCTCAAAAAAATTCAGAGGACGGTCAAGCAGGATTTCCCCATCATAAATCCATGCTGACTTGGACCAATCCTTTTACTGCTATCCAAATGCGCCGTTATCACCTCTTTAATAATTGCCTCCAACATCTTCCCCAACACCGATGTCAGGCTAACTGGTCTATAATTCCCCGTTTTGTCTCTCGCTCCTTTTTTGAAAAATGGGTTAACATTTGCTCCCCTCCAATCCACAGGAACTCATCCTGAGTCTATTGAACATTGGAAAATGATCACCCATGCGTCCACGATTTCTAGAGCCATCTCCTTGAGTACTCTGGGATGCAGACCATCAGGCGCTGAGGATTTATCAGCCTTCAGTCCCACTGAACTAAGCTATCTGAACTATCTCGTGGCAGAGTCAGCTTGTTCCATAAGGTTTTCCGTCGTGCTGGTTGACTCTATAACTATAAATAGAGTGGAATTGTGTGGCTGGAAGACAATAGACAATAGATAATAGACAATAGGTGCAGGAGGATGCCATTCGGCCCTTCGGGCCAGCACCGCCATTCAATGTGATCATGGCTGATCATTCTCAATCAGTACCCCGTTCCTGCCTTCTCCCCATACCCCCTGACTCCGCTATCCTTTAGAGCTCTATCTAGCTCTCTCTTGAATGCATTCAGAGAATTGGCCTCCACTGCCTTCTGAGGCAGAGAATTCCACAGATTCCCAACTCTCTGATTGAAAAAAGTTTTTCCTCATCTCAGTTCTAAATGGCCTACCCCTTATTTTTAAACTGTGGCCCCTGGTTCTGGACTCCCCCAACATTGGGAACATGTTTCCTGCCTCTAACGTGTCCAACCATTTAATAATCTTATATGTTTCGATAAGATCTCCTCTCATCCTTCTAAATTCCAGTGTATACAAGCCATGTCGCTGCAGTCTTTCAACATATGATAGTCTCGCCATTCCGCGACTACGCTGCACGTCCTCAATAGCAAGAATATCCTTCCTCAAATTTGGAGACCAAAACTGCACACAGTACCCCAGGTGCGGTCTCACTAGGGCCCTGTACAACTGCAGAAGGACCTCTTTGCTCCTATACTCAACTCCTCTTGTTATGGGGTGTCCCCTAGTGAGACACGGTTAACCTTATTAGCTGCTAACGCGTTAGACCTTTTAAATCTTTAGAGGATTGAAACCTCAGGGCCTTTAACCCTCGTTTACCGTTTAGACTCAACGATCCTTCCTAAATCCTTACCCACCTGTCCGTCCAACTGACCCCCGAGATTCCGTCACGCAGATTAACACATCAGCGGTGATCGGCGGGTCATAGAGGAGTCACAAAGACGGGGAAAATAGAGTGGCCAAATAAGATACTCACTCTACTGGCCAATTCCACCGTTCTTCGATCCTCGTGCCCTCAAGTCTCAGCCACTAAGTATCGATCTTTGTTGTGGAATCCCACCGCTGCCACCAAATGTCGAGTTCGCGTTCGCGGTCAGTTGGATGACAATAATCAGAGACGGCACAGACTTTACCTGTTAGTTTATTAGAGATCTCGTAGACAGGTTTCTAAAAGCACACACAGAGTTGCGGACTCCGGGGCCAGTGGAAACGTGTCACACCAGCCACTAGAATTAAGCCCCCTTTATACCCCAAAACCGCAGAATTAACAGTTATTTACAAGTATCACAACCAATCAATATTGGAATTAAGTCAGTTTTCCCTTATAAGGTCCTAACATGCTATTGTTCAAGGTTTAGTCGGCGTCTGTTTACTGTTTGTGTTCTTTATACACTGTGTTTTTCTCCTCTGAAGACGAGCTGGAACATTCTGCGGTTTGGGCTACTGATTACTACTAGCTTTAGCAAGTTCAGCATTTTTGTGATTACGTAGCCTCAAGCAGGTGCGAGAGAAAGAGAGAGAGCCTCAAGCATGTGCTTTAACCTAACACACAATACTGCAAAGCCCATGTGGAGTCCAGTGGCCGAAGCAAACAAAAAGGACAGATCTGGCTCTGCATTCCTCATCTCCACACTTGTTATGAAGGCCAACATTCCATTGGCTTGTTCCATAAGGGTTTCCGTCGTGCTGTTTGAATCTATAACTATAAATAGAGTGGGATTGTGTGACTGGAAGACAGCCGGGGATGAGTCGCGAATTGGCCTCTTATTGCTTTTCCGCGGCCCCTTATTGCTTGGCCTCTTATTGCTTTTCCCTCCACTCTCTCCTCTCGTCTTCTCCCCTCTCCTCCCACCTCCCCTCTCGTCTCGTCCCCTCCCATCCCCTCACCTCCCCTTCTCTCCTCTCCTTTCCTGCCCACTCCTCTATCTTCAACTGCCACCGTCGTTCCACTTTCCTCTCGTCTCCTCCCCTCTCCTCCCGGCAGGAAAGGAGAGGAGAGAAGGGGAGGTGAGGGGATGGGAGGAGACGAGACGAGAGGGGAGGTGGGAGGAGAGGGGAGAAGACGAAAGGAAAGTGGAACGACGGTGGCAGTTAAAGATAGATGCTAAGATTGACGTCCTTTTACTAGTGCACAACGGGGATTGATAGTGGGCCCACTGTCGTTTTTCATCTATTTAAAGATTTAGCTGACAATGCTTTCAACATGGTCAATACGTTTGCTGACGATGCTAGATCGCTAGTGTAGGTGACAGTGAAGGGGCTTATCGAAGATCACATCAGGTTCAAGATGAACAGGTGAAATGGGACAAGGAATGTCTGAAAGTGCGGTGTGTAGTATTTGGTAACCTACTGGGTGGTAATTATTGAAGCAAGTCATCTAATCTTTTGGGAACTGGAAAGATGGACACTTCCTTGAAGAAGGTGGGGACTGCAGAACGCGATATTCAGTGGCGTGAGGTTGGAGATCTCGACCAATAGCGTGGCCCGTTGATTGGCGCACTATTTCAAAACTCGGCCAGGGAACACATTTGGACGATTGCCGGAAATTTACCGGCCGTTTTCCGAAAATTGACCTGAGTCAAATATGTCATAAAGCTGAAAAATGTAGAGAAGAATTACGAGGATGTTGCCGGGACTAGAGGGCCTGGCCTCCACTGCCTTCTGTGGCAGAGAATTCCACAAATTGACATCTCTCTGGGTGAAAACGTTCCTTCTCACCTCAGTTTTATGTGGCCTCCCCTTTATTCTTAGACTGTGCCCCCTGGTTCTCGACTGCCCCCAAATTAGGAACATTTTTCCTGCATCTACCTCGTCCTGTCCTTTTATAATATTATAAGTCTCTGTAAGAGACCCCCCTCTCATCGTTCTAAACTCCAGTGAATACAAGCCTAGTCTTTCCAATCTTTCCTCATATGACAGTCCCGCCATCCCGGGGACTAACTTCGTCAACGCACGCTGCACTGCATCAAGAGCAAGGATGTCCTTCCTCAAATTTGGAGACCAAAACGGCGCACAACACTCCAAATGTGGTCTCACCAGGGTCATATACAACTGTAGAAGGACCTCTTTACTCCGATACTCAAATCATGTTCCAGTTCATCTTCTCAAGACAAACATGAGGTAGATCTCGTTGTGCACTGACCACTGCTGTCTTACACTTCTATTGGCCCCACGTTCTGAAATCCCTGTCTGTAACCCGACAGGAGCAATATCGTTATCCCTCGTCAAATGGCAAATGGGAGGGATCAAGAGTCAAGTGCCAGGAATGTTTAATTGTCACATGTCTTAAATTAAATAATGAAAGTCTTAATTGCAGCATCACTAAAGAATATGCAAACACAGTGTTAAAAAAACAATATATTAAGAAATATATCTCTAAATCTAGAAAATCTAAAAAACCTTTAAACAATCTAGAAACAAACAAGCACCAATGGTGCAAAAAGAAACAATTTCCCAATTCTATGTGGTTTGGAGGTTGTAGTGTTGGAGGAGGCAGTCAAGGTTGTAGGGAAGAAGCTGGTGCTGTACCTGGACTTTTCAGACTACTATGTTTTCATTCCGATGGCAGGAGTGAAATGATTGTGTCGCATGTGTCACTGATGAAGCTGGCTGCCTTTTTTGAGGTAGCAACGTATGTAGATCCCTCGATGATTGGGAGCTCAGTACCATAAATGAATATTATTATTATTATTATTATTATTATTACATGCACTGAGGTGCGCTGTGTATGGATGTTGCCGTGTGCTGCTGATGTTCATCCAGGGGAGGGCGCCGTGACAGTATATTGCTACGGTACATCCACTGGGGTGCGCTGTGTGTGGATGTTGCAGTGTGCTGCTGATGTTCATCCAGGGGAGGGCGCCATGACAGTATATTCCCACTGTACATGCACTGAGGTGCGCTGTGTGTGGATGTTGCCGTGTGCTGCTGATGTTCATCCACGGGAGGGCGCTGTGACAGTATATTGCCACTGTACATCCACTGGGGTGCGCTGTGTGAGGATGCTGCAGTGCATTGTTAAAATATAACACTGGGTACAAAAGTCATAGCTGCAGAGTTAGTGCACAAAGGCCCATCGAGTCCACTCCTGCATTCTATCATGGTCACCTATAGTTCCCACTCAACTCCATAGCAGCTGCGGCTTACCTGCGGTCCATTTGTCTTTGTGTTTTTGTTGTTTTTTTGTCTTAATTGTAGTTGTGATGTCGTGTTTTTGTGTTTGTGTACTATGTGTGTATGTGGGGGGGGGGAGGGGGGGAAATGTAAAATTGTAATATGTGTCCCTTCCGAACGGAGACCCGACGTTTGTTTTCTGGGTGTTGTCTCCGTTCCTGCTGCGGCCCAACCATCGGCCCAACTCCTGGAGCTGGCGGGCTCCAGGGCTCTGGTTCGCAGAGCCCGCGGATCGGACTTACCATCACCGGAGCCGGCCGTCCTCGGAGGCTGCGGGAGCGGCTGCGACTCGCGTTAGGCTGGGGCCGCGTGGATGCCGACATCGGGAGCTCCGGCAGCGGCAGCGTGTTCGCCCGCCCCGGATTGCGGGGCTTGGGTCGCGGACATTTTACCGTCCGGCGGGGCCTAAGATATGCCGCTGGATATTTCTCTGCTGGGCGGGGGCTTCAATGTCGGGAGCCACGACCGCCCCGACGTGCAGCAACAGCAGCAGCAGCCGCGTGTTCGCCCGCCCCGAATCGGACTTATCATCAGCGGAGCCGGCCGTCTTCGGAGGCTGCGGGAGCGGCTGGGACTCGCCTTGCCTGCCACTGCTCGGGCCGTTGCGGACCGTCCGGCGCGGCCTGCAACCACAACAGCCTGACTGCGGGAGAAGACGGCAGGAGAAGGGAAAGACATTGTGGCCTTCCATCACAGTGAGGAGAGGACTGGAGGAGACTCACTGTGATGGATGTTTCTTTGATGGATGTTTCTTTTTTTGTGTGTTTTTGGGGTTGTGTAATTTTAATGCCTATTTAATGCTTTTATTGTTGGACTGTGGGTGACTGAATTTCGTCCAATATTGGATGACAAATAAAGCTATCTTGAATCTTGAATCTTGAATCTTCTCCTGCCGTCTCACCATAATTGTCGATACTCTTACGAATCACGACCATGTCCAGCTCTGATTTAAAAAAATACCCAGTGACGGTTTCTACACCTGTCTGTGGCAGAATTCCAAAGATTTACCG
Organism: Rhinoraja longicauda; assembly: GCF_053455715.1. Taxonomy (NCBI): domain Eukaryota; kingdom Metazoa; phylum Chordata; class Chondrichthyes; order Rajiformes; family Arhynchobatidae; genus Rhinoraja; species Rhinoraja longicauda. The sequence continues at coordinate 13,992 of NW_027603442.1, forward strand.
CCTTCTTACGACATAAATTCCTCATCATCTAATTTTAAATGTACGTCATTTTATTCTGAGGCTAGTCAAAAGGTGGTGAATCTGGGGAATGCTGCCACAGACGCATCTGGAGGCCGTCATTGGGGAATTGACAGGCTTTTAAATTGGGAATGGGCAGGTCCGTGATTAGTAAGAGTGTCAAAGTTGGGTTTGGGTTTGAGTGGGAAAGATAGGGCAGCCATGATCGAATAGCGGATCAGACGCGGTGAGCCTAGTGACTTACTCAAATGACGTATGAACTGATGAACTCATTACTGACTCCGGGATTGGACGGAATCTATAGAAATAGAAAACATAGAAAATGGGTGCAGGAGGATGCCTTTTGGCCCTTCGAGCCTGCACCTCCATACACTGTGATCATGGCTGATCATGCACAATCAGTAACCTGTGCATGCCTTCTCCACAAATCCCTTGGTTCCACTCGCCCCTAGAGCTCTAACACTGGTCGCTATGCAACGATTCGAGAATTGACCCGAACGACGACGTCAAAACTTTTACAAATGCGATGAGAAAATGAGCGCAGAAATGCGATTCCCGACGCAGTCTAGCTATCTTTTTATCCAGCTAATTGCTATAATCCACGCTAGCTCTCTAGCTATCTAGCTGTCTAACTATCTAGCTATGTGGCTATCTAGCCATCTCGATCTGTAGCTATCAATATAGTTATATATCTACCTGACTAGCTATCTAGCTAAGGTAGACAAAATGCTGGAGTAACTCAGCGGTTCAGGCAGCCTCTCAGGAGAGAATGAATGGGTGACGTTTCGCGGGTCGAGACCCTTCAGACTGATGTCAGCGGATGGGGACGGACAAAGATAGGATATAGACGGAGACAGGAAGACTGGTAGGAGAACTGGTAAGGGGAGGGGTTTGAGAGGGAAACAGGGACTATCTGAAGTTAGACAAGCCAATGTTGATACCGCTGAGGTATAAACAACCGAAGCGAAATATGAGGTGCTGTTCCTCCAATTTGCGCTGGGCCTCACTCTGACCATGGAGGAAGCCCAGGACAGAAAAGTCAGATTGCGAATGGG
>NW_027603443.1:0-15063 GCF_053455715.1 Rhinoraja longicauda
ATAGCTGCGCCTTTCTCAGTTTAACCCCCAGTCTAGTGGACACCGACACTCCATCAGTTCCCATGGGGATCGTGCCCCAAGCTTGTGATCACCGCTCTTTTATCGGTCCCCTCCAACCTGAGGGACGAAACACACAGGGTTGTCTCACACTTACCCAATAACAGATATTGATTAACCCCACACAGGGCACTCAGGGTCAGTTTGCAAAATCATTCTGCAAGGTATCAATTTGAAGGAATTGATGGGGAACTCCTGGACCATTATCCATCCTGCAGATCATCCTGAGCCCAGACTGGCAGGTGTCAATCAAACGGTCTGCAGATTGTATTAGATAAAGTTATGAATCCTACATAAATAAATATTTATTTAAGTTGCTGCATATTCCCAAATGCAGATTGTATTAGATAAAGTTATGAATCCTACATAAATAAATATTTATTTAAGTTGTTTAAGTATTCCAAAATGCAGATTGTATTAGATAAAGTTTTTGAATCCTACATAAATAAATATTTTTGATAAAACACAAGACTTCTTTATTCTGTATCCCATCAGCAATAAAACATGCAAGTTTTTTTTTTAATATCAAAAAATACTTTTTTCAAGTAATAAATATTTTAATAACATTTTCTTTACAACAAAACGCAGATTGTATTAGATAAAGTTAGGAATCCTACATAAATATTTTTTTATTTAAGTTGCTGCATATTCCAAAATGCAGATTGTATTAGTTAAAGTTAGGAATCCTACATAAATAAATATTTATTTAAGATGCCACATATTCCAAAATGCAGATTGTATTAGTTAAAGTTAGAAATTCTACATAAATAAATATTTTTGATAAAATATTTTTGATAAAACACAAGACTTGTTTATTCTTTCTCCCATCAGCAATAAAACAGGCAAGTTTTTATTTAAATATCAAAAAATACTTTTTCAAAATATTAAATATTTTTAAAACTTTTTCTTTTCAACAACTCCATCCGACATTTCAAAATGCAGATTGTATTAGTTAAAGTTATGAATCCTACATAAATAAATATTTATTTAAGCTGCTGCATATTCCAAAATGCAGATTGCATTAGATAAAGTTATGAATCCTACATAAATAAATATTTATTTAAGTTGTTTAAGTATTCCAAAATGCAGATTGTATTAGATAAAGTTTTTGAATCCTACATAAATAAATATTTTTGATAAAACACAAGACTTCTTTATTCTGTATCCCATCAGCAATAAAACATGCAAGTTTTTTTTTTAATATCAAAAAATACTTTTTTCAAGTAATAAATATTTTAATAACATTTTCTTTACAACAAAACGCAGATTGTATTAGATAAAGTTAGGAATCCTACATAAATATTTTTTTATTTAAGTTGCTGCATATTCCAAAATGCAGATTGTATTAGTTAAAGTTAGGAATCCTACATAAATAAATATTTATTTAAGATGCCACATATTCCAAAATGCAGATTGTATTAGTTAAAGTTAGAAATTCTACATAAATAAATATTTTTGATAAAATATTTTTGATAAAACACAAGACTTGTTTATTCTTTCTCCCATCAGCAATAAAACAGGCAAGTTTTTATTTAAATATCAAAAAATACTTTTTCAAAATATTAAATATTTTTAAAACTTTTTCTTTTCAACAACTCCATCCGACATTTCAAAATGCAGATTGTATTAGTTAAAGTTATGAATCCTACATAAATAAATATTTATTTAAGCTGCTGCATATTCCAAAATGCAGATTGCATTAGATAAAGTTATGAATCCTACATAAATAAATATTTATTTAAGTTGTTTAAGTATTCCAAAATGCAGATTGTATTAGATAAAGTTTTTGAATCCTACATAAATAAATATTTTTGATAAAACACAAGACTTCTTTATTCTGTATCCCATCAGCAATAAAACATGCAAGTTTTTTTTTTAATATCAAAAAATACTTTTTTCAAGTAATAAATATTTTAATAACATTTTCTTTACAACAAAACGCAGATTGTATTAGATAAAGTTAGGAATCCTACATAAATATTTTTTTATTTAAGTTGCTGCATATTCCAAAATGCAGATTGTATTAGTTAAAGTTAGGAATCCTACATAAATAAATATTTATTTAAGATGCCACATATTCCAAAATGCAGATTGTATTAGTTAAAGTTAGAAATTCTACATAAATAAATATTTTTGATAAAATATTTTTGATAAAACACAAGACTTGTTTATTCTTTCTCCCATCAGCAATAAAACAGGCAAGTTTTTATTTAAATATCAAAAAATACTTTTTCAAAATATTAAATATTTTTAAAACTTTTTCTTTTCAACAACTCCATCCGACATTTCAAAATGCAGATTGTATTAGTTAAAGTTATGAATCCTACATAAATAAATATTTATTTAAGCTGCTGCATATTCCAAAATGCAGATTGCATTAGATAAAGTTATGAATCCTACATAAATAAATATTTATTTAAGTTGTTTAAGTATTCCAAAATGCAGATTGTATTAGATAAAGTTTTTGAATCCTACATAAATAAATATTTTTGATAAAACACAAGACTTCTTTATTCTGTATCCCATCAGCAATAAAACATGCAAGTTTTTTTTTTAATATCAAAAAATACTTTTTTCAAGTAATAAATATTTTAATAACATTTTCTTTACAACAAAACGCAGATTGTATTAGATAAAGTTAGGAATCCTACATAAATATTTTTTTATTTAAGTTGCTGCATATTCCAAAATGCAGATTGTATTAGTTAAAGTTAGGAATCCTACATAAATAAATATTTATTTAAGATGCCACATATTCCAAAATGCAGATTGTATTAGTTAAAGTTAGAAATTCTACATAAATAAATATTTTTGATAAAATATTTTTGATAAAACACAAGACTTGTTTATTCTTTCTCCCATCAGCAATAAAACAGGCAAGTTTTTATTTAAATATCAAAAAATACTTTTTCAAAATATTAAATATTTTTAAAACTTTTTCTTTTCAACAACTCCATCCGACATTTCAAAATGCAGATTGTATTAGTTAAAGTTATGAATCCTACATAAATAAATATTTATTTAAGCTGCTGCATATTCCAAAATGCAGATTGCATTAGATAAAGTTATGAATCCTACATAAATAAATATTTATTTAAGTTGTTTAAGTATTCCAAAATGCAGATTGTATTAGATAAAGTTTTTGAATCCTACATAAATAAATATTTTTGATAAAACACAAGACTTCTTTATTCTGTATCCCATCAGCAATAAAACATGCAAGTTTTTTTTTTAATATCAAAAAATACTTTTTTCAAGTAATAAATATTTTAATAACATTTTCTTTACAACAAAACGCAGATTGTATTAGATAAAGTTAGGAATCCTACATAAATATTTTTTTATTTAAGTTGCTGCATATTCCAAAATGCAGATTGTATTAGTTAAAGTTAGGAATCCTACATAAATAAATATTTATTTAAGATGCCACATATTCCAAAATGCAGATTGTATTAGTTAAAGTTAGAAATTCTACATAAATAAATATTTTTGATAAAATATTTTTGATAAAACACAAGACTTGTTTATTCTTTCTCCCATCAGCAATAAAACAGGCAAGTTTTTATTTAAATATCAAAAAATACTTTTTCAAAATATTAAATATTTTTAAAACTGTTTCTTTTCAACAACTCCATCCGACATTTCAAAATGCAGATTGTATTAGTTAAAGTTATGAATCCTACATAAATAAATATTTATTTAAGCTGCTGCATATTCCAAAATGCAGATTGCATTAGTTCAAGTTATGAATCCTACATAAATAAATATTTCCCATGAGGATCTACCACCAAGCTTGTGATCGCCATCTCTTTTATCTGCCCCCTCCAACCTGAGGGACCAAACAGACATAACAGGCATCTCCCTGAACCAATAATACAAAGGACAGCTCAATGCACTGTGCTGCAAAACCCAATAGGATCGATGCACTCAGAGTCAGTTTGCAAAATCATTCTGCAAGGTATCAATTTGAAGGAACTTGGGGAACTCCTGGACCATTGTCCATCCTGTAGATCACCCTGAGCACAGACTGGCAGGTGTCAATCAAACAAAAAGCCCGTGGTTCTGCAGACAAGGGCTGAGCAATACTGACAAATCTCTGACTCAATATATTTAATTAAGCTTTAAAGTAATAAATATTTTTTAAAACATTCTCTTTTCAACAAGTCCATCCGACATTTCCAGAGGTTACACATTCAATGCAGATATTCATTTCCAAATTTACACAAAATCCCTTATTTGAAGTCTCTCTCTCTCTCTCTCTCTCTCTCTCTCTCTCTCTCTCTCTCTCTCTAACAAATGCAGGGATTCCTCATTTTAATATTAACAGTTTGGGAGGGGTGAGAAGAGAGAGCAAGAGAGAGAGAGAGAGAGAGAGTGTGTATGAGAGAGAATCAATCATTCAATCTGATTATCATGAGGTTTAGTGAATTAAACTACACTGCAGAGAACTAAAGTGAACTGTTTAAAACTATTTATAAATTAAAGCTCGCAGCTTTTTGAGTTTGTTTGTGCTCTCTCTCTCTCTCTCTCTCTCTCTCACACACTCTCTCTCTCTCCCCCTCCTCTCCCCCTCTCTCTCTCTCCCTCTTTCTCCCTAAAGGGAACTATTAGTAAACTACACTACATTAAATTAAATAAAGCTCTCTCTCCCCCTCCCTCTCTCTTTCCCTCTCTCTCTCCCTCTCTCTCCCCCTCTCTCTCCATCTCTCTCTCCCTCCCTCCCTCTCTCTCTCTCCCATTCCTATCCCTAAAGGGAACTATCACGTTTAACTAAACTACATTAAATCAAATAAAGTTAAACTGAATTAAATTGATTTGAACCGTGTTTAACTAAACTACATTAAATTAAATAAAGCTAAACTGAATTAAATTGATTTGAACCGTGTTTAACTAAACTACATTAAATTAAATAAAGCTAAACTGAATTAAATAGATTTGAACCGTGTTTAACTAAACTACATTAAATTAAATAAAGCTAAACTGAATTAAATTGATTTGAACCGTGTTTAACTAAACTACATTAAATTAAATAAAGTTAAACTGAATTTAATTGGTTTGAATCATGTTTAACTAAACTACATTAAATTAAATAAAGCTAAACTGAATTACATTGATTTGAACCGTGTTCAACTAAACTACATTAAATTCAATTAACACAAAAAAACTTACAACACACTAATGGATTTAAAACACAAGAAGCTTACCCACTTGCTGGAGTTGGCAGAGGTTACAGGTTCGATGCCAGACTTGGCCGGTCTGAGCTCCCAATACTGCAATTAGCAGCATGCAGCTTTTTATTTATTGAGGAGCTGAGGTGACACACACACAAATTCCACAAACAGATGCCTTTACCTTATTTGGAAGGTTTCAGTGCTCAAGGCACCCAAGGGTGCTCCACAATAGAAACCATTATCACATTGGGGTAACCTTTACATGAAGGCAGTTTCGGCCATTGTCACAGATGGAAAACTAGCCACATTTCCTGTCCTCAGGTATCTTTGCAAATAACTCGTCTGTCTGCGCTGGCTTTTGCACTACACATTTTAAAATTTACCAAAAAGCTACGAGCTTTAATTTATAAATTTATCAAAAAGCTACGAGCTTTAATTTATAAATTTATCAAAAAGCTACGAGCTTTGATTTATAACTTTATCAAAAAGCTACGAGCTTTAATTTTAAAATTTATCAAAAAGCTACGAGCTTTAATTTATAAATTTACCAAAAAGCTGCGAGCTTTAATTTTTAAATTTATCAAAAAGCTACGAGCTTTAATTGATAAATTTATCAAAAAGCTACGAGCTTTAATTTATAAAATATCTTTTAATAGCAAGAGGTGGAGAGAGAGGAGGGGGAGAGAGAGGGGGAAGGGGAGAGAGAGGAGAGAGAGAGAGAGAGATTCACACACACACAAACAAACTCAAAAAGCTACGAGCTTTAATTGATAAATTTATCAAAAAGCTACGAGCTTTAATTTATAAATTTATCAAAAAGCTACGAGCTTTAATTTATAAATTTATCAAAAAGCTACGAGCTTTAATTGATAAATTTATCAAAAAGCTACGAGCTTTAATTGATAAATTTATCAAAAAGCTACGAGCTTTAATTTTTAAATATATCAAAAAGCTACGAGCTTTAATTTATAAACCGGCATGTTGGTCGGTGTGGGCAGGTGGGACTAGTGTAGATGGGGCATGTTGGTCGTTGTGGGCAGGTAGGACTAGTGTAGATGGGGCATGTTGGTCGGTGTGGGCAGGTGGGACTAGTGTAGATGGGGCATGTTGGTCGTTGTGGGCAGGTGGGTCTAGTGTAGATGGGGCATGTTGGTCGTTGTGGGCAGGTGGGACTAGTGTAGATGGGGCATGTTGGTCGGTGTGGGCAGGTGGGACTAGTGTAGATGGGGAATGTTGGTCTGTGTGGGCAGGTGGGACTAGTGTAGATGGGGCATGTTGGTCGGTGTGGGCAGGTGGGACTAGTGTAGATGGGGCATGTGGGCCGGTGTGGGCAGGTGGGACTAGTGTAGATGGGGCATGTTGGTCGGTGTGGGACTAGTGTAGATGGGGCATGTTGGTCGGTGTGGGCAGGTGGGACTAGTGTCGATGGGGCATGTTGGTCGGTGTGGGCAGGTGGGACTAGTGTAGATGGGGCATGTTGGTCTGTGTGGGCAGGTGGGACTAGTGTAGATGGGGCATGTTGGCCGGTGTGGGAAGGTGGGACTAGTGTAGATGGGGCATGTTGGCCGGTGTGGGCAGGTGGGACTAGTGTAGATGGGGCATGTTGGGCGGTGTGGGCAGGTGGGACTAGTGTAGATGGGGCATGTTAGAAACATAGAAAATAGGTGCAGGATTAGGCCATTCGGCCCTTCAAGCCTGCACCGCCATTCAATATGATCATAGCTGATCATCCAGCTCAGTAGCATGTACCTGACTTCTCTCCATACCCCCTGATCCCTTTAGCAAAAAGGGCCACATCTAACTCTTAAATATAGCCAATGAACTGGCCTCAACTACCTTCTGTGGCAGAGAATTCCACAGATTCACCACTCTCTGTGTGAAGAAATGTTTTCTCATCTCGGTCCTAAAAGACTTCCCCCTTATCCTTAAGCTGTGATCCCTGGTTCTGGACTCCCCCAACATCGGGAACAATCTTCCCGCATCTAGCCTTTCCAACCCCTTAAGAATTTTATATGTTTCTATAAGATCCCCCCTCAGTCTTCTAAATTCCAGCGAGTATAAGCCCAGTCTATCCAGTCTTTCCTCATATGAAAGTCCCACCATCCCATGGATCAATCTGGTGAACCTTCTCTGTACTCCCTCTAAGGCAAGAAAGTCTTTCCTCAGGTTAGGAGACCAAAACTGCACACAATACTCCAGGTGCGGTCTCACCAAAACCTTGTACAACTGCAGCAGAACCTCCCTGCTCCTATACTCAAATCCTCTTGCTATGAATGCCAACATACCATTCACTTTCTTCACTGCCTGCTGCACCTGCACGCTTGCTTTCAATGACTGGTGCACCATGACACCCAGGTCACGTTGCATCTCCCCTTCTCCCAATCGGTCACCATTCAGGTAATACTCTGCTTTCCTGTTCTTGCCGCCAAAGTGGATAAGATCACATTTATCCACATTATATTGCATCTGCCATGCATTTGCCCACTCGCCTAATCTATCCAAGTCACTCTGCAGCCTCCTAGCATCCTCCTAGCACATGTTGGTCTGTGTGGGCGGGTGGGACTAGTGTAGATGGGGCATGTTGGCCGGTGTGGGCAGGTGGGACTAGTGTAGATGGGGCATGTTGGTCCGTGTGGGCAGGTGGGACTAGTGTAGATGGGGCATGTTGGTCAGTGTGGGCGGGTGGGACTAGTGTAGATGGGGCATGTTGGTCGGTGTGGGCAGGTGGGACTAGTGTAGATGGGGCATGTTGGTCAGTGTGGACAGGTGGGACTAGTGTAGATGGGGCATGTTGGTCTGTGTGGGCAGGTGGGACTAGTGTAGATGGGGCATGATGGACGGTGTGGGCGGGTGGGACTAGTGTAGATGGGGCATGTTGGTCTGTGTGGGCAGGTGGGACTAGTTTAGATGGGGCATGATGGACGGTGTGGGCAGGTGGGACTAGTGTAGATGGGGCATGTTGGTCAGTGTGGGCAGGTGGGACTAGTGTAGATGGGGCATGATGGACGGTGTGGGCGGGTGGGACTAGTGTAGATGGGGCATGATGGCTATCCACCTCTTGCTATTAAAATATATTTTATAAATTAAAGCTCATAGTTTTATGTTTGGGGGAGAGAGGGAGGGAGAGAGGGAGGGATGGAGTGAGGGAGGGAGAGAGGAGGGGAAGAGAGAGGAGGGGAGAGAGAGGAGGGGAGAGAGAGGAAGGGAAAGAGAAAGGGGAGAGCTATTTAATCTTGTTATTAAAAAGATATTTTATACCTCAAAAAGCTACGAGCTTTAATTTATAAAATATCTTTTAATAGCAAGAGGTGGAGACTGGGTGTGGACAATGTCGCCCGTCGAGCTGGCTGCTAATTGATAATTGGTGGGATCGCTGAGCCTTGGGGAAGTTGTGGGTTATGAAGGGCCACATTTGCTCACTGTTTATTTCAACAAAATGGCCGCCACATGTGCTCACTGTTTCTTTCAACAAAATGGCCGCCACATGTCCTCGCTGTTTCTTTGTGTCAGTGTTTGTCCTTGCTTGCTGGCTCCCCTTCCCTCTCTCTCTCCCCCTCTTCTCTCTCACAATAGGTGCAGGAGGAGGCCATTCGGCCCTTCGAGCCTGTACGCACCGCCATTCAATGTCATCGCGGCTGATCGTTCTCAATCAGTACCCCGTTCCTGCCTTCTCCCCATACCCCCTGATTCCGCTATCCTTAAGAGCTCTATCTAACTCTTTCTCTTGAATGCATCCGGAGAATTGGCCTCCACTGCCTTCTGAGGCAGAGAATTCCACAGATTCACAAATCTCTGACTGGAAAAGTTTTTCCTCATCTCTGCTCTAAATGGCCGACCCCTTATTCTTAAACTGTGTGGCCCCTTGTTTTGGACTCCCCCAACATTGGGAACATGTTTCCTGCCTCTAACGTGTCCAACCCCTTAATAATCTTATACGTTTCGATAAGATCCTTCTAAATTCCAGTGTATACAAGCCTAGTCGCTCCAGTCTTTCAACATACGACAGTCCCGCCATTCCGGGAATTAACCTGGTGAACCTACGCTGCACGCCCTCATTAGCAGGAATATCCTTCCTCAAATTTGGAGACCAAAACTGCACACAGTACTCCAGGTGCGGTCTCACAAGGGCCCTGTACAACTGCAGAAGGACATCTTTGCTCCTATACTCAACTCCTCTTGTTATGAAGGCCAACCTTCCAATGGCTTTCTTCACTGCTTGCTGTACCTGCATGCTTTTTTTCAGTGACTGATGCACTAGGACACCCAGATCTCGTTGGGGCGGCAAGGTAGCGCAGCGGTAAAGTTGCTGCTTTACAGCGAATGCAGCGCCGGAGACTCAGGTTCGATCCTGACTACGGGTGCTGCACTGTAAGGAGTTTGTACGTTCTCCCCGTGACCTGCGTGGGTTTTTTCCGAGATCTTCGGTTGCCTCCCACACTCCAAAGACGTACAGGTATGTAGGTTAATTGGCTAGGTAAAGGTAAAAATTGTCCCTAGTGGGTGTAGGATAGTGTTAATGTGCGGGGATCGCTGGGCGGCACGGACTTGGTGGGCCGAAAAGGCCTGTTTCCAGTTGTATATATATGATATGATATGATATGATGATATGATACGTCCCCTTTTCCTAACTTGACCATTCAGATAATACTCTGCCTTCCTATTCTTACCACCAAAGTGGATAACCTCACACTTATCCACATTAAACTGCATCTGCCATGCATCCGCCCACTCACACAACCTGTCCAAGTCACCCTGCAACCTCATAGCATCTTCCTCACAGTTCACACTGCCACCCAGCTTTGTATCATCTGCAAATTTGCAGTCTGCAGTCGCTCCAGTCTTTCGACATACGACAGTCCCGCCATTCCGGGGATTAACCTGGTGAACCTACGCTGCACGCCCTCAATAGCAAGGACGTCCTTCCTCAAATTTGGAGACCAACCAAAACTGCACACAGTACTCCAGGTGCGGTCTCACCAGGGCCCTGTACAACTGCAGAAGGACCTCTTTGCTACTAAACTCAAACTAGGAGACCAAAACTGTACGCAGTACTCCAGGTGCGTTCTCACTCCGCAAAGGGTCAAACCACACAAGGCCGCAGGCCCGGATGGAGTTCAAGGAAGGGTTATTAGTGACTGTGATGAACAGTTGGCTGAGGTATTCGCCAGGATCTTTAACCTGTCATTATCTCTGGCTACGGTCCCCAAGTGCCTGGAGTCGTCTACCACAGTGCCTGTACCGAAAAAAACAAAGATCACCAACCTGAACGACTATCGCCCGGTTGCCCGAACTCCGATAGTCATGAAACATAGAAAATAGGTGCAGGAGTAGGCTATTCGGCCCTTCGAGCCTGTACGCACCGCCATTCAATACGATCGTGGCCGATCATCCAACTCAGTATCCCGTACCTGCCTTCTCTCCGTACCCCCCGATCCCTTTAGCCACAACGGCCACATCAAACTCCCTCTTAAATATAGCCAACGAACTGGCCTCAACTACCTTCTGTGGCAGAGAATTCCACAGATTCACCACTCTCTGTGTGAAAAAAAACGTTCTCTTCTCGGTCCTAAAAGACTTCCCCTTTATCCTTAAACTGTGACCCCTGGTTCTGGACTTCCCCAACATCGGGAACAATCTTCCCGCATCTAGCCTGTCTGACCCCTTAAGAATTTTGTACGTTTCTCCCCTCAATCTTCTAAATTCCAGCGAGTACAAGCCGAGTCTATCCAGTCTATCTTCATATGAAAGTCCTGCCATCCCAGGAATCAATCTGGTGAACCTTCTCTGTACTCCCTCTATGGCAAGAATGTCTTTCCTCAGATTAGGAGACCAAAACTGTACGCAATACTCCAGGTGCGGTCTCACCAGGGCCCTGTACGACTGCAGAAGGACCCCTTTGCTCCTAAACTCAAACTAGGAGACCAAAACGGTACGCAATACTCCAGGTGCGGTCTCACCAATGCCCTGTGCAACTGCAGCAGAACCTCCCTGCTCCTATACTCAAATCCCCTCCCTATGAATGCCAACATACCATTGGCTTTCTCCACTGCCCGCTGCACCTGCATGCCTACTTTCAATGACTGGTGCACCACGACACCCAGGTCTCGTTGCATCTCCCCTTCTCCTAATCGGCCACCAAAGTGGACAACCTCACATTTATCCAGAAGTGTTTTGAAAGGCTGGCCCTCTCACACATCAAATCCAGCAGCACTGACTCACTGGACTCGTGTCAATGTGCAAACACATCCACAGAGGACGCCATCTCTCTGGCTCTTCGCACTGTCCTGACTCACCTGGAGAGACAGGGCACGTACGCGAGGATGCTACTCATTGACTCTAGCTCTGCCTTCAAACACGCTCATCCCCCACCAAGCTCGTCACCAAACTCCACCAGCTAGGCCTCGGCTTGCCGTTGTCATGATTAGGAGTAGAATTGGGCCATTCGGCCCATCAAGTTTACTCCGCCATTCAATCATGGCTGACCTATCTCTCTCTCCAAACCCCATTCTCCTGCCTTCTCCCCATAACCTCTGACACCTGTACTAATTCAGAATCTATCTATCTCTGCCTTACAAATATCCACCGACTTGCCCTCCACAGCCTTCTGTGGCAAAGAATCCCACAGATTCACCACTCTCTGACTAAAGAAATCTCTCCTCATCTCTTTCCTAAAGGACTCTGCCCTTTAATGCTGAGGCTATGACTAGTCCTAGACTCTCCCACTAGTGGAAACATCCTCTCCACATCCACTCCACTCTATCCAAGCCTTTCACTATTCTGTATGTTTCAATAGACAATAGGTGCAGGAGGAGGCCATTTGGCCCTTCGAGCCTGTACGCACCGCCATTCAATGTGATCATGGCTGATCATTCTCAATCAGTACCCCGTTCCTGCCTTCTCCCCATACCCCCTGACTCCGCTATCCTTAAGAGCTCTATCTAGCTCTCTCTTGAATGTATTCAGAGAATTGGCCTCCACTGCCCTCTGAGGCAGAGAATCCCACAGATTCAAACTCTCTTTTTTTATAAATTTTTATAAATTTTATTTAAGTTTTAACAGAACATTCATAGTAAGCAATAATAACTACATTATAAATTCGATTATACATGTATTGTTCTGTATTATCTCCCCTCCCACCCCCCCTTCTTCCCCCCACCCCCCAGTTAAAAAGAAGGAAAAAGAAAAAGAAAAAGAAAGAGAGAAGGAAACAAACCTGGAGTCCAGAAGGAGACACTTCCGGATAATTTCTTATTAAATTCTTATTAAAGGTATCAAAACAATCCTGAATTTAAATATTTCCAATTCTTAATCCTAGCTTTAAAATGAATGGGTTCCACACCTTCAAGAAGAAGTCATATCCATTTCTCAGATTATACGTAGCTTTTTCTAATGGGATACAACTACACATTTCTGCATACCATCTTTCAAATCTTATTTCATTTTGATCTTTCCAAGTGACCGCTACACATTTTTTTGCTACTGCTATTGCTATTTTGAGAAATCTTTCCTGATGTTTATCTAAAATTAGCTTTGGTAATATTCCTTTTGTATCTCCCAATAAAAACAACCTTGAATCCATTGGTATGATCTTATTCATCAATTGTTCCAAATTTCTTTTTAGGTCTTTCCAAAAAGGAGTTGCCTTCTGACATGCCCATGTGGAGTGTAAAAAAGTACCCACGTCTTGGTTGCATCTAAAACAAATTTCAGATGAGTTTGGTTTTAAATTGTTTAATTTTTTCGGGATTAAATATAGTTGATGTAAAAAATTATATTGTACTAAACTATATCTCACATTAATAGTATTTTTCATACTATCTAAACACAGTCTTTCCCAACTTGGTTCATCAATGATAATATTAAGATCTGTTTCCCATCTTTGTCTTGATTTTTGAATTCCTATATTTGGACTAGATTTTTGTAATAATTTATACATTGATGATATACATTTTTTTATTCCCTTGCCCTGAATCAGGGTTTCAATTCCTTTAATCTGAAATAGAGACATTGAATTACCTAACTTTTCCCTTAAAAAAGATTGTAATTGATAATAGAAAAAAATACTATTCCCTGAAATTTGATATTTATTTCCCAATTGAGAAAATGTCAAAAAGTTATTTCCTTCGTAGCAATCTCCTATATTTATAATACCCTTCTATTCCCAGACTTGTAGTATTTGATTATTCCAAGCAAACGGCAATAATCTATTTTTTACTAATGGAGTTTTAGCTGTTAAAACAAATCTTTTATCATTAACTTTAACTGTTTTCAACAATGTATTAATTAAATGTTTTAGCAAAGGTGACTCTTTATCCTTAACTAATAGCTTCGCTTTCCATTTATATATAAATTCTTCTGGACATAACTCTTTTATTTTATCCATTTCAATTTTAACCCATGCTGTTTCTCCACCCTCTTGATAAAAGGATGAAATAAAACTCATTTGTGCTGCCAGATAATAATTTTTAAAATTTGGTAATTGCTGTCCACCTAATTCAAATTTCCATTTTAATTTTTCCAGAGCCACTCTTGGCATTTTACCTTTCCAAAGAAAATTCCTCACAATATTGTTCAATTCTTGAAAAAAATTATTTGGCAAAGGTATAGGCAGTGTTTGGAATAAATACTGTATCCTCGGAAAAATATTCATCTTAATACAGTTCACTCTCCCTAGCAATGTAATTGGAAGATTCATCCATTTCTTCAGGTCCTCATCTATTTTTTTTATTAGTGGTTTATAATTTAATTTATACAAATTATTTAACTTATTATCTACTTTAACTCCTAAGTACTTAATGCCTTCTTTTTGCCATTTAAACTGACTTTCTCTTTTACATTGGTTATAATTGCCTTCAAAAAGAGGCATTATTTCAGTTTTATCTTTATTAATTTTATATCCTGATACTTTCCCGTATTCTTCCAATCTGAAATATAATTTTCTTAAGGATTCCAATGGTCTAGTAAGACAAATAAGACATCATCTGCAAATAAAGTAATTTTGTGATCTTCCTGATTAACTTTAAATCCTTTAATGTCTGAATCTGATCTTATTAGTTCTGCCAGAGGTTCAATAGCCAGATTCAAACTCTCTGTCACGGATTTAAAACTAGCCACATTCCCTGTCCTCAGGTATCTTTGCAAACAACTCGTCTGTCTGCACATTCTCGGAGCCACATGGGGGCACAATATGGGGGGCAAAATATGATGGGAGGCCATGACTGAAGAAAATGTGACCAAAGGAATATACTGCAAAAGGCAAGGGATGTTGTTTGCAAAGATACCTGACTACAGGGAATGTAGCCGGTTGCAAGCTGTGATCAACCATCGCCTCTATTGTGTACATGGTTGGAGGTGTGAATGTAAAACAAAGGCCGAAGCTGCCTTCATGTCTGGTCACTCCAATGTGATCATTGCTTCTATTGTGTAGCCCTGAGCTCTGGAATAAAGTGGAGATAGTTTTTTAATATATAGTTTTGGAGAGTTTGAGAAAGGGAGGGAGGGAGGGAGGGAGAGGGAGGGACGGAGGGAGAGAGGGAGGGGAGGGAGGGAGGGAGGGAGGGAGAGAGGGGAGGGAGAGAGAGGGGAGGGAGGGAGGGGAGGGAGAGAGAGGGAGGGAGGTGGAGAGAGGGAGGGAGGGAGGGAGAGGAGGGAGGGAGAGGGAGGGAGGGAGAGAGGGAGGGAGGGAGGAGAGAGGGAGGGAGAGAGAGGGAGGGAGGGAGGGAGGGAGGGAGAGGGAGGGAGGGGAGGGAGGGAGGGGAGGGAGGGAGGGAGGGAGGGAGGGAGGGAGGGAGGGAGAGGGAGGGGAGGGGAGAGCGGGAGGGAGGGAGGGAGAGGG
>NW_027603444.1:0-15049 GCF_053455715.1 Rhinoraja longicauda
CACCAGTGTCCCTCACTGTCCACAGTCAGTGTTCCCTGGGTGGGGGAGTGAAAGGAGAATTGGAATGTCCCAGAGAGGGGGAAGGAGTGGCCTGAAGAGAGGGTGTGGAGATGGAGGTGGACTAGGAGAGTGGGGGATTTTGGACGTGCACAGTTCGAATGCCGGACACCCCAGCCCACCTTTCAGTGACAGGAATCATTGAAGGAAAAGGTGTTCCCCTTGGTCAGTTCCCAAAATTCATCGTGACTCGGACTGAGGAGAGTGAAGTGGTTGATGGAGGTTTGGATGGGAAAGGCAGTGAAAGGGGATAGATGATGGTTTCTCCACACACCGCTCCTCAAAGACAGCATCAAAGTAAATGTGAAGGCATACAATATGGCAAAGATTGGCGGGAAGTTAGAGGTTTGGAAAGCTTTTAGGAACCACCGTTTAAGAAGGGATCGAAGCAATAGAAATGAAATTTTAGCCTGACATCAGTGATCTCTAAGATTTTAGAGTCCATTATTATTAAGGATAAGCTTTCAGGGTACTCGGCCGCATGTCATAAAATAGACCAAAATCAACATCGTTTTGCTCAGGGGTGATCTTGCCCGACAAATCTGTTGGAATTCTTTGAGGAAGCAACAAGCAGGGCAGATAAAGGCGAGTCAGAGGATGTTGTTAACTTGGATTTTCAGAAGGCTTCTGATAAGGTGCTGCAAGTGAGGCTGCTCAACTAGATAAGAGCCTGTGGTATTAGAGGCAAGGTACTAACATGGAATAACGGTGGGCAGACTGTCAGAAGGCAAAGAGTGTGAATAACGGATGCGTTTTCTGGTTGGGTGCCGGTGACGAGTGGTGTTCCACAGGGGCCAGTGTTGAGTCCACTACTTTCCATGTTGTATGTTAAAGATCGGTATGCTGGAATTGATGCATTGTGGCCAAGTTTGGCGATAATATGAAGATAGGTGTAGGGGCAGGAAGTATTGAGGAAGCAGGGACTTTGCAGAAGGACTTGGGTAAGTTGGCAGCTTGGGGAAAGAAGTGGCAGATGGAATATAGCGCAGCAAAGTGTACAGTCATGCACTTTGGTAGAAGGAATAAACGTTTAGACTATTTTCTAAATAGAGGATCAATAAATCTGAATTGGGTGTTGGGAATGCTGGTGCAGGATTCCCAAAAGATTAACTTGCAGGTTCATTCGCTAGTAAGGAACACAAATGCAAGTTTAGCATTATTTTTCAGACTAGAAGATAAAACAAATGATGTAATGCTGAGGCTTTATAAGGCGCTGGTTTCATATTAAAACTATTCTCCCTCGTCTTTGACATTTTCACCCTGTGGAAAAAGTTCTAATCCTATCAATGCCTCTCATCATTTTATTTACTTCTGTTTGGTCTCCACTCAGCCACGACGACCCAGAGAAAACAATCCAGGTTTGTCCAAACTTTCATGACAGCCAATACCTTCTAATCCAACCCGCATTCTGGTACATCTCCAAAGTTTAAGGGTGATGTGGGGACAAGTTGTTTTTTTTGACCCAGTGAGTAGAGGATGCCTGGAGCGGCTCCCAGGGGTATTGGTGGAACCTCTCCATAGCCACCACATCCTTCCTGTAATGGGGTGACCAGAATGACAACCAACACTTCAAATGCAGCCTATCCACAGTCCTATATAACAGCCGAGGGAAGAGTTATAGAGATAATTTATGTTCCCAAAATGGGAACTTTTTCCAAAATGCTCTGAAACATCTGGCCAGGCTTGTGCCCTGGATCAGTGAATGGCAGGGCCCTGGGAAGTGCTGTAGAGCAGCAAGATTTAAGAGTGAGAAACATAGAAAATAGGTGCAGGAGGGGGCCATTCGGCCTTCGTGCTGTCGAGGAGGATTTAAACTAATATGGCAGGGGGATGGGAGCATGAGCAGAGAGACAGATGGGTGTAAAATGAGGGTAGAAGCAATAGGTAGCAAGGTGAAAAGTAAAAGTGGCAGGCAGACAAATCCAGGGCAAAAATGAAAAAGGGCCACTTTTCAACATAATTGTATAAGGGGTAAGAGTGTTGTAAAAACACTTTGTGTCTCAATGCAAGGAGCATTTGTAATAAGGTGGATGAGTTGAATATGCAGATAGTTATTAATGAATATGATATAGTTGGGATTACGGAGACATGGCTCCAGGGTGACCAAGGCTGGGAGCTGAACATCCAGGGATATTCAATATTCAGGAGGGATAGACAGAAAGGAAAAGGTGGTGGGGTAGCGTTGCTGGTTAGAGAGGAGATTAATGCAATAGAAAGGAAGGACATTAGCTTGCAGGATGCGGAATCGATATGGGTTGAGCTGCGAAACACTAAGGGGCAGAAAACGCTAGTGGGAGTTGTGTACAGGCCACCTAACAGTAGTAGTAGAGTTGGGGATGGCATCAAACAGGAAATTAGAAATGCATGCAAAAAAGGTAAAACAGTTATAATGGGTGACTTCAATCTACATATAGATTGGGTGAATCAAATTGGCAGAGGTGCTGAGGAAGAGGATTTCTTGGAATGTATACGGGATAGTTTTCTAAACCAACATGTAGAGGAACCAACAAGAGAGCAGGCTATTCTAGACTGGGTATTGAGTAATGAGGAAGGGTTAGTTAGCAGTCTTGATGTGCGTGGCCCCTTGGGCAAGAGTGACCATAATATGGTTCAGTTCTTCAATAGGATGGAGAGTGACTTGGTTAATTCAGAAACAACGGTTCTGAACTTAAAGAAAGGTAACTTTGAGGGCATGAGACGTGAATTGGCCAAGATAGACTGGCAATTGATTCTTATAGGGTTGACGGTGGATATGCAATGGAAGGCATTTAAAGACCGCGTGGATGAACTACAACAATTGTTCATCCCAGTTTGGCAAAAGAATAAATCAGGGAAGGTAGTGCATCCGTGGCTAACAAGGGAGATTAGGAATAGTATCAAAACAAAAGATGAAGCGTACAAATTAGCAAGAAAAAGCAGCCTACCAGAGGACTGGGAGAAATTCAGAGTCCAGCAGAGGAGGACAAAGGGCTTAATTAGGAAAGGGAAAATAGATTATGAAAGAAAACTGGCAGGGAACATAAAAACTGACTGCAAAAGTTTTTATAGATATGTGAAGAGAAAAAGATGAGTTTAAACAAATGTAGGTCCCTTGCAGTCAGAAACAGGTGAATTGATCATGGGGAACAGGGACATGGCAGACCAATTGAATAACTACTTTGGTTCTGTCTTCACTAAGGAGGACATAAATAATCTGCCGGAAATAGCAGGGGACCGGGCGTCAAATGAGATGGAGGAACTGAGTGAAATCCAGGTTAGTCGGGAAGTGGTGTTAGGTAAATTGAATGGATTAAAGGCCGATAAATCCCCAGGGCCAGATAGGCTGCATCCCAGAGTGCTGAAGGAGGTAGCCCCAGAAATAGTGGATGCATTAGTGATAATTTTTCAAAGCTCTTTAGATTCTGGAGTAGTTCCTGAGGATTGAGGGTAGCTAATGTAACCCCACTTTTCAAAAAGGGAGGGAGAGAGAAAACGGGGAATTACAGACCAGTTAGTCTAACATCGGTAGTGGGGAAAATGCTAGAGTCCGTTATTAAAGATGGGATAGCAGCACATTTGGAAAGTGGTGAAATCATTGGACAGTGTCAGCATGGATTTATGAAAGGTAAATCATGTCTGACGAATCTTATAGAATTTTTCGAGGATGTAACTAGTAGAGTGGATAAGGGAGAACCAGTGGATGTGTTATATCTGGACTTCCAGAAGGCTTTCGACAAGGTCCCACATTAGTATGCAAACTGAAAGCACATGGTATTGTGGGTTCAGTATTGATGTGGATAGAGAACTGGCTGGCAGACAGGAAGCAAAGAGTAGGAATAAACGGGCCCTTTTCAGAATGGCAGGCAGTGACTAGTGGGGTACCGCAAGGCTCAGTGCTGGGACCCCAGTTATTTACAATATATATTAATGATTTGGATGAGGGAATTGAATGCAACATCTCCAAGTTTGCGGATGACACGAAGCTGGGGGGCAGTGTTAGCTGTGAGGAGGATGCTAGGAGGCTGCAAGGTGACTTGGATAGGTTAGGTGAGTGGGCAAATGCATGGCAGATGCAGTATAATGTGGATAAATGTGAGGTTATCCACTTTGGTGGCAAGAACAGGAAAGCAGACTATTATCTGAATGGTGGCCGATTAGGAAAAGGGGAGATGCAACGAGACCTGGGTGTCGTGGTACACCAGTCATTGAAAGTAGGCATGCAGGTGCAGCAGGCAGTGAAGAAAGTGAATGGTATGTTGGCATTCATCCCCAGCGAGGGGATTTGAGTATGGGATTAGGGAAGTTCTGCTGCAGTTGTACAGGGCATTGGTGAGACCACGCCTGGAGTATTGCGTAAGTTTTGGTCTCCTAATCTGAGGAAAGACATTCTTGCCATAGAAGGAGTACAGAGAAGGTTCACCAGGTTGATTCCTGGGATGGCAGGACTTTCATATGAAGAAAGACTAGATAGACTCGGCTTGTACTTGCTGGAATTTAGAAGATTGAGGGGGGATCTTATAGAAACTTACAAAATTCTTAAGGGGTTGGACAGGCTAGATGCAGGAAGATTGTTCCCGATGTTGGGGAAGTCCAGCACAAGGGGTCACAGTTTAAGGATAAGGGGGAAGTCTTTTAGGACCGAGATGAGAATGTTTTTTTTCACACAGAGAGTGGTGAATCTGTGGAATTCTCTGCCACAGAGATAGTTGAGGCCAGTTCATTGGCTATATTTAAGAGGGAGTTAGATGTGGCCCTTGTGGCTAAGGGGATCAGGGGGTATGGAGAGAAGGCAGGTACGGGATACTGAGTTGGATGATCAGCCATGATCATATTGAATGGCGGTGCAGGCTCGAAGGGCCGAATGGCCTACTCCTGCACCTATTTTCTATGTTTCTATGTTTCTAACCAGTCAGTGGAAAGACAACACATGATTACAATCGATGATAGACACAAAATGCTGGAGTAACTCAGTGGGACAGGCAGCATCTCTGGAAAGAAGAAGGGTCTCAATCCTTAATGTCACCCATTCCTTCTATCCGGAGATGCTGCCTGTCCCCGCTGAGTTACGCAGCATTTTGTGTCTATCTACCGTTTAAACCAGCATCTGCAGTTCCTTCCTACACATGATTACAATTGTTCCATTTACAGTGTACAGATACATGATTAGGGAATAACGTTTAGTGCAAGGTAAAGCCAGCAAAGTCTGATCAAGGACAGTCCGAGGGTCATCAAAGAGGTAGTTAGTAGCTCAGCACTGCTCTCTGGTTGTGGTAGGATTATTCAGTTGGAAGGAGATGAGGAGGAATATCTTTAGTCAGAAGGTGATGAATCTGAGGAGGCAAAGTCAGTGGATGTATTTAAGGCAGAGATAGATGGATTCTTGATTAGTATGGATGTCAGAGGTTATGGGGAGTAGGCAGGAGAATGGGGTTAAGAGGGAGAGATAGATCAGTCACGATTGAATGGCGGGGTAGACTTGATGGGCCGAATGGCCTAATTCTGCTCCTATCACTTATGACCTTATATGGTACGACTTGCCTGGGCTGCAGGCAAACACTGAATCCTGGTACACATGGTAATTGTACAACTATACCAATAGATGGGCCAAACAAGGGCTGGCATGGATGTGGTGGGCCGAAGAGCCTGTTGCTGCGTGGATGGAACTGTTCCCCAACCAAGCTGCGATGCATCCTGATAAAATGCTTTCTAACGGGCCCTTCGGGGAGTGGAGTGGGGAGACTGCTTTGTGTGATGGACTGGGTGATATCCATGTTGGGGGCACGGTGGTGCAACAGTAGAGTTGCTGCCTCACAGCGCCAGAGACCCGGGTTCGATCCTGATTGCAGGTGCTTGTCTGTACAGAGTTTGCCTGTTTACATATTGTTTTGTGCTGCTGCAAGTAGGAATTTCATTGTACTATCTGGGACATGTGACAATAAAACATTCTTGAATCTGGGCTCTTGACCTGTTTGGGTTTCCTCTGGTTTCCTCCCACATTCCAAAGACGTGCAGGTTTCTAGGCTAATCGGCTTGCCAAAATTGTAAATTGTCCCTAGTTGGTGTCGGATAGTGCTAGTGTGCGGGGATCGTTGGTCAGCATGGACTCGGTGGGCCGAAGGGCCTGGGTTCCATGCTGTATCGCTAAACTAAACACAGAACTAGTGTGTGAACGGGTGATCGCTGGTCAGCGCGGACTTGGTGGGCTGAAGGGCCTGTTTCTGCGCTGTATTGCTAAACTAAACATAGAACTAGTGTGTGAACGGGTGATCGCTGGTCAGCGCGGACTTGGTGGGCTGAAGGGCCTGTTTCTGCGCTGTATTGCTAAACTAAACATAGAACTAGTGTGTGAACGGGTGATCGCTGGTCGGTGTGGACTCGGTGGGCTGAAGGGCCTGTTTCTGTGCTGTATTGCTAAACTAAACATAGAACTAGTGTGTGAACGTGTGATCGCTGGTCGGCGTGGACTCGGTGGGCCGAGGGGGCCTGTTTCCGCACCGTATCTCTAAACTAAGCTGTCAGTAATTTCTTGTGGTCTTGGGCAGAGCTGCTGCCAAACCAAGGTGTGATGCAACCCAACAGTGTTCTTTCACAGTTCATGTGGAGAGGTTGCTGTGAGTCACTGGAGAAATGCCCAACTTCCTTCATCTTTTGGGCAAGATGAGACATGAGTGTGCTTTATTGACCACAGCTTCAATGTAGCTGATGCAGCTGTTGGTGATATTTACAGTCATAAGTGAGAGGAGCAGAATTAGGCCATTCGGCCCATCAAGTCCACTCTGCCATTCAATCATGGCTGATCTTCTCTCCCTCCTAACCCCATTCTCCTGCCTTCTCCCACAGATTCACCACCCTCTGGCTAAAGAAATTCCTCCTCATCTCCTTCGTAAAGAAACGTCTAATTCTGAGGCTGTGCCCTCTGGTCTTAGACTCTCCCACTCTATCCAAGCCTTTCACTATTCGGTACATTTCAATGAGGTTACCCCTTATTCTTCTAAACTCCAGCGAGTACAGGCCCTGTGCCGACATATGTTAAGTAATCATTGTCATAAACCTCTGGACCCTCTCCAGTACATCCCTCCTCATATATAGGGTCCAAAGCTGCTCCCTAAACTCCATATGCGATCTGATCAGCATGTTATAAAGCCTCAGCAGTTAACCATTTTATGGTCACTACCTCCAAACTGTTTTTTACCATAATCACCCACCAGTTTAAATTCCATTTGGAATATTTTGGAGGACCAAGAACCAAGAACCACCCTGATCAAATCTGGTTCGTTACACAATAGTTTTAGTTCTTAGTTTTAGTTTTAGAGATACAGAGTGGAAACAGGCCCTTCGGCCCACTGAGTCTGCGCCGACCATCGATCGCCCATTCACACACTAGTTCTATGTTGAGTTTAGAGATACAAAGCCCATACAGGCCCTTCGGACCACCGAGTCCGCTCTGACCAGCGATCCCCGCACACAACTCTTTGGAGTGTGGGAGGAAACCGGAGCACAGGGAGAACGTACAAACTCCGTACAGACAGCACCCATAGTCAGGATCGAACCCGGGTCTCTGGCGCTGTGAGGCAGCAGCTCTACCACTGCTCCACTGTGCCACCCAAATACCAATCCCAAACCAAATTGCTTGGAATGCGCGATTACAAGCTGCTCTGAGAAGCCATCTCAAAGACACTCCACAAATGCCTTCTCTTGGTATTCAGCACCAACTTGAATTTCCCAGTCTACCTGCATATTGATCCCCTCCATGACCTTTATCCTGCTGCAACTTTACACCACCTGCCTTGCAAACCACAACGTCACAAATTTCCATATCACCTGAAAATTTGCAAATTATACTTTCTCCCACTAGACACAAAAGACTACAGATGCTGGATTCTGCATCAACACTCCATGTGCTGATGGAACTCAGAGGCTCAGGCAGCTTTTCCCAAGTTCATGAGATACAGGAGCAGATTTAGGCCATTTGGCCCATCGAGTCCACTCCGCCATTCAATCGTGGCTGATCTATCTTTCCCTCTCAACCCCATTCTCCTGCCTTCTCCCCATACCCCCTGTCTCTGTTATCATTAAGAGCTCTATCTAACTCTTGAAAGCATCCAGAGAATTGGCCTCCACTGCCTTCTGCGGCAGAGAATTCCACAGATTTACAACTCTCTGACTGAAAAAGTTTTTCCTCATTTCCATTCTAAATGGCCTACCCCTTATTCTTAAACGGTGGCCCCTGGTTCTGGTCTCTCCCAACATCGGGAACATGTTTCCTGCCTCTAGCGTATCCAATCCCTTAATAATTTTATATTGTTCAATAAAGATCCCCTCTCATCCTTCTAAATTCCAGTGTATACAAGCCCTGTCGCTCCAGTCTTTCGAGATACGACAGTCCCGCCATTCCGGGAATTAACCTAGTGAACCTTCGCTGCACTTCCATAGCAAGAATGTCCTTCGTCAAATTTGGAGACCAAAACTGCACACCGTACTCCAGGTGCGGTCTCACTAGGGCCCTGTACAACTGCAGGGCCTCTTTGCTTCTATACTCAAATCCTCTTGTCATGAAGGCGAACATCCCATTAGCTTTCTTCACTGCCTGCTGCACCTGCATGCTTACTTTCAGTGACTAATGAACAAGTACACCCATATCTCTTTGTACTTCCCCTTTTCATAACTTGACACTGTTCAGATAATAATCTGCCTTCCTGTTCTTACTACCAAAGTGGATAACCTCACATTTATCCACATTAAACTGCATCTGCCATGCATCCGCCCACTCCTTCCTAAAGGTAGTGTAAGATTCCAAGAAAGCAGATGTGGCTGTTTGCAAGAAAGCAGACCCGGGTTCGATCCTGACTGTGGGTGCTATCTGTACGGAGTTTGTACGTTGTCCCCGTGACCTGCGTGGGTTTTCTCCGGGACCTCCGGTTTCCACCCACACTCCAGGTTTGTAGGTTAATTGGCTTGGTCTAATTATAAATCGTCCCTAGCGTGTGTAGGGTAGTGTTAGTATGCGGGGATCGCTGGTCGGTGCGGACTTGGTGGGCCGAAGGGCCTGTTTCCACGCTGTATCTCTAAACTAAACACAGAACTAGTGTGTGAATGGGTGAGCGATAGTCAGCGTGGACTCGGTGGGCGGAAGGGCCTGTTTCCATGCTGTATCGCCAAACTAAACGTAGAACTAGAGGGTGAACGGGAGATCGATGGTCAGCGTGGACTCGGTGGGCCTGTTTCCGCACTGTATATAATAAGCATAGAACTGGAGTGTGAACGGGTGATTGTTGGCCGGCATGGACTCGGTGGGCCGAAGGGCCTGTTTTCGTGCTGTATCTCTTAACTGAACTAAAGTAAACCAAATGTTGCTATTGTACTTGCCTCAACTACTTCCTCCGGCAGCTTGGTCCACAAACCCACACGACCCCTCATCAACCTCTGTATGAATAGTCTCTTACTTCCACGTTAGTAATGATCAGCTTAGAGGCCCAAGCTGTTCCTCAGATACCTTCCCTAATGCATGTACCGGGCACCTTGTGGAACGTAACCACATGGCAGACCAGTAGCCGTTGATGCCAGTTAAGTTTAGTTTTCTAGTTTAGAGATACCGCGTGGAAACAGGCCCTTCAGCCCACCGAGTCCGTGCCGACCAGCGATCGCCCGTTCACACACTAGTTCTGTGTTTAGTTTAGAGATACAGCGTGGAAACAGGCCCATCGGCCCACTGAATCCGTGCCGACCACTGACCAAAGCTATCTTACACACACTTGGGACAATTTTTTTTTTTTACTGAAGCCTAATTAACCTACAACTTTGGAGTGTGGAATGAAACCGGAGATCCCGGAGAAAACCCACACAGGTCACAGGGAGACCGTGCAAACTCCGTACAGACAGCACCTGTACTCGGGATTGAAGTCGGGTCTCTGGCGCTGTGAGGCAGCAACTCTCCCGTTGCGCCACTGTGCGCCATCATGTTACTTGGCAAAGATTAGCGGGAAGTCTAACCATTGGGAAGCTTTAAAAAGCCAACGGAAGGCAACTAAGTTGCTCGTAAGGTCATGTGATAGGAGCAGAATTAGGCCATTCGGCCCATTAAATCATGGCTGATCTGTCACTCCTAACTCCATTCTCTTGCCTTCTCCCCATAACCCCTGATATCCGTACTAATGTTTTTGTATGGCTGTATGGTAATTCAAATTTCATTGTACCTCAATTGGTACATGTGACAATAAACTGACCTTGAAACCTTGACTTGGCCTTCTGTGGCAAAGAATTCCAGATTCGCCACCCTCTGACTAAAGAAATTCCTCCTCATGGCCACAGTTTAAAAATAAGGGGTAGACCATTTAGAACGGAGATGAGGAAAAACTTTATCAGTCAGAGAGTTTTTTGTTTTTTTTAAATATTTTATTTAATTTTTAACAGAACCCATACGTTATACATTATACATTTCATAGAAAACAATAGTAAACAATAGTCACTAACCTATAACTTCGATTATACACGTATTGTTCTGTATTTTCTCTCCTCCCCCCACCCCCCCCCGCCCCCCCACCCCTCAGTTGAAAAGAAAGAAAAAGAAAAAGTAGAAGAAAGAAAGAAAGAAAGAAACCTGGAGTCCCGAGGGGGTCACTTCCGAGTAATTTATTTTAAAATTCTTGCTAGGTAACAAGGCAATCCTGAATTTAAGTACTTCCTATTCTTAATCCTAACTTTGCCATGAATGGGTTCCACACCTTCAAAAAGAAGTCGTATCCATTTCTCAGATTATACGTTGCTTTTTCTAATGGGATACAACTCCGCATTTCTGCATGCCATCTTTCGAATCTTATTTCATTTTGTTCTTTCCATGTAACCGCAACACATTTTTTGGCTACTGCTAATGATATTTTGAGAAATCTTTCCTGATGTTTATCAAGACTTAGCTTTGGTGTTATTCCTTTTGTATCTCCTAGCAAAAACAACCTTGGATCCGTTGGTATAATCTTATTCATCAATTGCTGACCTTGAAACCTTGACTTGGCCTTCTGTGGCAAAGAATTCCAGATTCGCCACCCTCTGACTAAAGAAATTCCTCCTCATGGCCACAGTTTAAAAATAAGGGGTAGACCATTTAGAACGGAGATGAGGAAAAACTTTATCAGTCAGAGAGTTGTAAATCTGTGGAATTCTCTGCCTCAGAAAGCAGTTCTCAGAACCAGAGGGTGAAGGGGTGACCGTTGGTCGGCATGGACTTGGTGGGCCGAAAGGCCTGTTTTCGCACTGTATCTCTTAACTGAACTAAATGTTGCTATTGTACTTGCCTCAACTACTTCCTCCGGCAGCTTGTTCCACAAACCCACACGACCCCTCATCAACCTCTGTATGAATAGCCTCTTACTTCCACATTAGTAATGATCAGCTTAGAGCCCCACGCTGTTCCTCAGACACCTTCCCTAATGCATGTACCGGGCACCTTGTGGAACGTACCCACATGGCAGACCAGTAGCCGTTGATGTCAGTTGAGTTTAGTTTTCTAGTTTAGAGATACAGTGTGGAAACAGGCCCTTCGGCCCACAGAGTCCGTGCCGACCAGTGACCAACGCTTTCCTACACACACTTGGGACAAATTACCCGTACGTCTTGGGAGCGTGGAATGAAACCGGAGATCCCGGAGAAAATCCATGCAGGTCACAGGGAGAACGTACAAACTCCGTACAGACAGCACGTGTAGTCGGGATCGAAGTCGGGTCTCTGGCGTTGTGAGGCACCAACTCTACTGATGCGCCATCATGTTACTTGGCAAAGATTAGCGGGAAGTCTAACCATTGGGAAGCTTTAAAAAGCCAACGGAAGGCAACTATATTGCTCATATGTTCATAAGTGATGGGAGCAGAATTAGGCCATTCGGCCCAATAAATCATGGCTGATCTGTCACTCCTATCCCCCTTCTCCTGCCTTCTTCCCAGAACCCCTGACACCCGTACTAATTTATTAGTATGGCTGTATGGTAATTTAAATTTCATTGTACCTCAATTGGTACATGTGACAATAAACTGACCTTGAAACCTTGACTTGGCCTCCACATCCTTCTGTGGCAAAGAATTCCACAGATTCGCCACCCTCTGACTAAAGAAATTCCTCCTCATGTCCTTCATAAAAGAACGTCCTTTAATTCTGAGGCTGTGACCTCTCCCACTATTCGAAATATCCTGGTCATATCCACTCTCTCCAAGCATTTCAATATTCGGTAATTTTCAATGACGTTCCCCTCATTCTTCTAAACTCCAGCGAGCACAGGGCCAGTGCCGACAAACGCTCATCATATGCAAACCCACTCATTCCTGGGATCGTTCTTGTAAACCTCCTCTGGATCCTCTCCAGAGCCAGCACATCCTTCCTCAGATACGGGGCTCAAATGCCGGAGATGCGATTGTTTTCCAGATGGTATCTCTGGTCGCTCTGAGGCCTAACATCATGGAGCTGGAGGCCTTGCTCGGGACTGACTTTGAGCCCCACCACGGGGCCGTGGACTTACCATCAGAGCCTGTGATCCTTTGCCTCGGACTTCAGCATCGAGGAGCTCACAGTCTCGGGTAGAGACCGATGTCGGGAAGCTCCAAGCTGCAGAAGGTTCGACCAGCCCCGACCCAGGGTCAGATCGCCCGGCATGGGGAGCTGAGATTCTGACGACACTTACTCACTCCATCCCCCCTCAACTCCCCTTAAAACTGCCCCGGGGCCGGGGGTGGACGAGGGTGGAGAGGAAAGGGGAGGGAGCCACTCACTGCGGCCCCGGGCAGCCATCGCGGTGCCCAGCAGCAGGAGATCTCTCCTCCCCCCCCTCATTGGCCGCCACTCCCGTCACTCAGGCTGGTCCTGCCGCCCTCCGAGTGGCAACCCTCCCCCAACTGCGCACGCAAGGATCCGTTTTGGCTGCATTTCGGGTACGTACAGACAAACAAACAAGATGAGAGTTTTAGTAATACACTAGAGCAAGTGGACCAGTTGGGCCCAAACCTCTCCTGTATTGGTGCAGCACCCTCTCTTTCCCCCCCACCCTCCCCTCCACACCACTCCCCTCCCCCCACCCCTGGCCCCTCCTACACTCCCCTCCCACTCCCTCCATTCTCCTCCCCCTCAACCTCCATCCCCCTCAACCCCCCTTATCCTCCCTCCTCCCCCCCTCCCTCCCTTGGATATAGATTTAAAGTTTAAAATGTGAATAACTTTTAAAATATAACACCGATTTCAATGAAACTTCTTCCATTTGCACAAAAAGGGACAACGGTGAGTAAGGTGGGCCTAAAATTGTTGCGCTATCGTGTACCGTTTTGGCTGTAGTTCAGGAACAAACAAACAAACAAACGAGAGTTTTAGTATATAGATAGATAGATAGATTGGTCGCTGGAGTTTTACTGCAATTACTTTCTCTTCCAGACCAGGAGATCGGGACACTGACGGGATATCTGGGATCGGACGATGATCGGGAGATCGTTCTTCCTCCTGACCCTTCTCCAAGGTACCATCAGCAGCAACTCAGGTGTTTTCTGGCGAGGGGGCTTTTACTGGTCGGTGACTAGTGGAGTTCCGCAAGGTTCGGTGCTGGGACCGCTACGATCGTTTCGCTGAACACCTTCGCTCAGTCCGCTTGGACCTACCCGATCTCCCGGTTGCCAAACACTTTAACTCCCCCTCCTATTCCCACACTGACCTTTCTGTTCTGGGCCTCCTCCACTGTCAGAGTGAGGCCCAGCGCAAATTGGAGGAACAGCATTTCATATTTCGCTTGGGCAGCTTACAACCCAGTGGTATGAATGTTCAGTGGGAAAGAACTGCAGATGCTGGTTTAAATCGAAGGTAGACACAGAATGCTGGAGTAACTCAGTGGGACAGGCAGCATCTCTGGAGAGAAGGAAAGGGTGATGTTTCGGGTCGAGACCTTTCTTCAGACTGTAGAAGGGTTTCGACCCGAAACGTCACCCATTCTTCGTCACTGTGGGAGGGGCGGTGAGGAGGGAGAGCCGTGCTGTGGGAGGGTAGTGAGGAGGGAGCGCCGTGCTGTGGGAAGGGCAGTGAGGAGGGAGCGTGGCGCGGTGGGAGGGGTGGTGAGGAGAGAGTGATACAATGTGGGAGGGGCAGTGAGGAGGGAGAGCCACACTAAATGGAGGGGTGGTGAGGGAGCGCAAGATGTGCACCAGCTTCTCGTTCTCACCTCGCAAACAGCTAACAATCTGAAAGGTCACAACCTGAAACGTCCCCCATTCCTTTTCTTCAGAGATGCTGCCTGCCCCGCTGAGTTGCTCCAACATATTGAGTTTATCAACAGCTAATAATGGTCTATTTCCTTTATCATCGTTCCTTTTTTGCAAAAATTTCATTTATTTGTTCTATATCTCTCCACATCACCGTCTATGTCTCCCATTTCCCTCTCCTCTGACTCCAGTCTGAAGAAGGGTCTCGACCCAAAACGTCACCCGTTCCTCCTCTCTAGAGAGGCTGCCTGTCCCACTGAGTTACTCCAGCACTTTGTGTCTATCTTCAGTTTAAACCAGGATCTGCAGTTCCTTCCTGCATGGTACTAAAGATTGTTCCTTCTCTCCTCAGCCGAGGTGTCGGGACAACTGTGGCCTGCGGACAATCCAGGACATGTGACAGCGCAGAATGGTTTGTGTGCACGGATTCCGTGTCACTACACTTACCCGCCGACTCTCAGCAATAAAGATCGGACGGGAATCTGGTACAAAAGTGGGCAGCAGAGCAAGGACGCTTCTGTAGCCTTCCACTCCGAGAATCCCAGTCTAGAATCAACAAAGTTTCGCCATCGGACCCGGCTGTCTGGAGATCTGAGAGACAACGACTGTTCCCTGGTTATAGACAACGTCACACAGGATGACAATGGTTCCTACTTTTTCAGAGTTGAATTCACTGGGTGGCTTTTCAACTACCACCCTGTAACACGGCTCAATGTTATTGGTAAGTGCTTTGTATAATCACTCAACATCAGATGCTCAGCAGTGAGTGGGGAATAACATGAACTGTACACGTT
>NW_027603445.1:0-15049 GCF_053455715.1 Rhinoraja longicauda
TGGCTCTGAATCTATCTGCTGATTCGGTAAACCCCGGAGCACTGCTTGATAAGCCTTCTCAATTTCCTATTTTTGTAATACTGGGCTGTATTAACCCACCCCTTTGAATTTTACTCGCAGTGATACAAGTTTCCACTGATACTGTGGATGTTCCTAAACACAAACGACGTCATGTGTGTGGAAGGCCTTTTTTGTAGTGTTTTTGTTGTACACAGAAAAAAAAGTTGTTGGCTAGGAAGGTGTTAATGTTCCTTGACTGGAATTAATATCAGTCAAGCTGGCTGGTAATTGCGCCATTGGGGACATCTTCCTTTCTAATAATAAGGGATTTATTCGTGGCGTTATTCCATAGTCTTGATGAGAGCAACACTTGCGGCTTCAATCGATTCCAGCGGCTACGCCGACATGGAGCCAACGAGGAGTTTCAACGAAATTCGTCTTTATCTGTTCCTTCTGAAAGCACAACAGATATATTACCCGCTGCTCGCCGTCGTTGCTGTCCCCGGTATGTATTTTGATGCAGAAATTCTTTCTTCATATCGTGCTTCAATATAAGGATGCCGTCGTTTTGTAAACTAGGAATTCAAACTGATATCGGACTCTTTTGCTCAGGTGTGTATTGTTTCTTTTTCAATCTCACGTGTAGATTATTACAGTCACACATTCATTGTTCTGAGATCCCGAAAGGCGCAAGATGAAATAAATCACATCTCCCAAACAGTGGAGTGCTCTCAATATTGACAACTCCGCATGTGTACAGCACAGAAAAAGCTACATGCAGTATATTTGTTGGGGTAGACAAAATTGATTGTCCCTTCAAAACCTGGTCCTGACAAGTGGGCCTTACAATGGCGCATCTACGAGTTTAGCTTAGTTTAGAGACACAGCGTGGAAACAGGCACTTCGGCCCAACGAGCGCAATCACCACCGATCCCCGCAGAACAGCAGACTAGTTTCTCTCCTCCCCGACGCTGCCTCACTTGCAGCTTGCAACCACTCTTTCACTTTCCCCTTTATGTTTTTTACAGCACCTGCAGTTTATTCTTGCTGCCAGAGCGGACCAATGCTTGACAATACCAGGGTTCGTCCCAAGAAAACCGCTGCTACTAGTGCAGAGGGATAGAAACATAGAAACACAGAAGGTAGGTGCAGGCGGGGGCCATTCGGCCCTTCGAGCCGGCACCGCCATTCATTGTGATCATGGCTGATCATCCACAATCGGTGATCCGTGCCTGCCTTCTCCCCTTATCCCTGGATTCCGCTGGCCCCGAAAGCTCTATCTAACTCTCTTTTAAATTCAGGTAGGTTGTAAACCAAACTTGTTTGCTTGCTGAACTGACCTAAAAAAATAACATTAAGATATTTATCGATCATAAGAGCAGGGTTAAGCCATTTGGTCCAAATCCCGCTCATCTCCTTTCTAAAGGTACGTCCTTTTATTCTGAGGCTGTGTCCTCTGGTCCTAGTAGAAACACCCTCTCCGCATCCACTTTATCCAGGCCATTCACTGTTAGGTATGTTGAGAAAAAGGACGTACCCTATCACAATGATTGATCCACTGCCTCAAGTCTTCAACCCAGGATCAAACCTGATTCTGGGGTCACTGTCGGAATTAAAGGACGTTCTTTGAGGAAGGAGATGAGGAGGAATTTCTTTAGTCAGAGGGTGGTGAAACTGTGGAATTCTTTGCCACAGAAGGCTGCGGAGGCCAAGTCAGTGGATATATTTAAGGTAGAGAGAGGTAGATTCTTGATTGGTACGGGTGTCTGGGGTTATGGGGAGAAAGCAGGAGAATGGGGTTAGGAGGGAGAGATAGATCAGCCATGATTGAACGGTGGAGTAGACTTGATGGGCCGAATGGCCTAATTCTACTCCTATTCCTTATTAACACTAACCTCCACACACCAGGGAAAATTTACAGTTTCCCAAGCCAATTTACCCACAAACCGGTCTTTGGAGTGTAGGAGGAAATCTAGGATCTCGGAAAAAGCCACGCGGCCATGGATAGAACGAACAAACTCGATACATCCTGCACCCAGAGTCGGGATCTAACCCAGATCCCCGGCGCTGCAAGCGCTGGAAGGCAGCAACTCTACCGGAGCGCCGCTGCGCCACCGTGTGGCCCAAACTTTTCTTCCGTCATTCAGCCACAAACGCTATGTTATATCCTTTATCGGTTCCTCTGACCGTTCCCCATCCGGTGACTGCGGCTTGGAGTGGGATGAGGCCGCCGGAGTAATCGACGGTCGATTTGATAAATTTGTTTCATCAAATGTACAATCTATTACAACTGCCTGTAGATAGACACAAAAGCTGGAGTAAATCAGCGGAACAGGCTGCGTGTCTGGATAGAAGGAATAGGTGACGTTTCGGGATGAGACCCTTCTTCAGATATCTTCGGGTCTGAAGAAGGATCTTGACCCGAACGTCACCCATTCATTCTCTCTAAAAATGCTGCCTGTCGCGCGAAATTACTCCAGATTTTTGTGTCTATCTTCGGTTTAAACCAGCATCTGCAGTTCCTTCTTACACAGCTACCAGTAGTTGGCGCGGTACCCGACTTTACTTTTGATTCAGATATCAGAGATACAGCGCGGAAACAGGCCTTTCTGCCCACCGAGTCCACATCGACCAGCGATACCCGCCCACTAACACTATCCTACATACTTTGGACAATTTACAATTTTACCAAAGCCACTTAATCTACAAACCTGTAGGTCTTTGGACGTGTGGGAAGAAACCGGAGCACCCGGAGACCCACCCGGTGACAGGGATAACATACAAACTCCGTGTAAACAGCACCGGCATCGGAATCGAACTCGGGTCTCAGGCGCTGTAACGCACCAACTCTACCGCTGCGCCACTGTACCACCCTACTTGACACGGTGGTTTCGTTTCGTTGCGTTTCGTTTCGTTTTGTTTTGTTTAGTTTAGTTTAGTTTAGTTTAGTTTAGTTTAGTTTAGTTTAGTTTAGTTTAGTTTAGTTTCTTGACACAGAATGTGAACAGCACTCTTGGCCCAGCGCGACCCTGTTATGTAGGTGATGGTCTTTGGTTTCCTCCGGGTGCTCTGAGTTCGTCCCATATCCTGAAGACGCGCTGGTTTGTAAGTTAATCTTTCCCGTGTAAATTGTTCAGAGTCTAAAGTGTGAAGGAGAAAGTGGGATAGAACTTGTGAGAACGTGGTCTTCAGGAAGTGGTGGTCCGAAGGTTCTGTTCTCTCCCACGCCGCCTGTTTACATTTGTTCGACGTTATCGCACTTTCGCATCCACTCCTGCACACAGATACAATTTGCAGATGCCCATTAACCCGCATTCCCTCACGTCTTTGGAATGTGGGAGGAACCGGATCACCCTTTGAAAAGCCACTCGGTCATAGGGAGAACATGCAAACTCAACACAAGCAGCACCAGAGATCAGGATCGAAATCGAGTCTGAACTGTAACTTCATTCTTGCGACATTCATTATTCACAACCGATTGAACAAACATTAAAGGAATCCCCCACCTCACACCGAGTCGTGCTCTGACCACACCCACAATGTTTCTACTCTTTACACGAATATGAAAGCAATGCAGTTGTGTCGTTCACAGAGTGGTTGGGTTTCTCCAGCGATTTATGCTACAAACTGACCGTTGGCACATTGGCGCAGCGGTGTAGTCAAAGCTCCTGACGATGTGTGCTGTCTGGATGGAATTTGTATGTTCTCGAAGTGAATGGGTGGGTTTTCCTCGGGTGCTCCGGTTTCCTCCCACACTCCAAAGACGTGGAGGTTTGTCGTTCAATTTGCTTCGGTTAACAATGTAAATTGTCTCCAGTATTTATGAGAGTGTATGTGTTCGCTGGACGGTGCGAACTCGGTGGGCCGAATGGCCTGCTTCCACGCTGTATCTCTAAACTAAATTATATTAAACTAAACTAAACTAAACTAAACTAAACTCTAAACTAAACTAAACTGAACAATTTCACCTTCTATTGGATACGGTCGTGCCTTTTGGAAGAGAACATTATATTTCCTCTTCGAGGAGTAACTCTTTTCTCGGAGCAATGTTAAAAGTTTGTTTATTTTCCTTCCTCATAGTTAACACTGTCACGATTGTCATCCTCTCCCGGGGAAAGTGCGGTCTCTCCAGGTGTGTAACTCGCTACCTGGTAGCCATGGCGGCGGCTGATTTACTGGTTATCATCCTGGATTTGATACTGCGGCAGATCCCCATAGCTTTTGTTGTGCATTTCCTTCCTATGCTCGATCTCCCTATTTGTAATATCCACGCCGCGCTGCTGCACACCGCCACGGACTGTTCCATCTGGTTCACCGTCACCTTCACCTTTGATCGATTTGTCACCATTAATTGCCAGAAGCTGAAAGGCAAATATTGTACAGAGAGAACGGCGGCTGTTGTCCTGGGAACAGTTACCGTGCTGAGCTGTTTGAAGAACAGCACTTGGTACTTTACATTAACTGATCAATATGCCTATGTAAATTTCCCCTGGTTTTGTGGTATATATCTCCGGTTTGTGGAATCACCGATCTGGGCGTCAGTCGAACTTCTCCATTATTTCCTCAGCCCCGGCCTGCCATTCGCCCTGATCCTGTTGCTTAACGTTTTTACCGTCAGGCACATTGT
The DNA here is from genome assembly GCF_053455715.1 of Rhinoraja longicauda. Taxonomy (NCBI): domain Eukaryota; kingdom Metazoa; phylum Chordata; class Chondrichthyes; order Rajiformes; family Arhynchobatidae; genus Rhinoraja; species Rhinoraja longicauda. The sequence goes on from NW_027603445.1 coordinate 4,628, forward strand.
GGCAGCGATCAGAGCTCGTAGGCGGCTCCGGGCACACAGCGGCGGGAGGAGCCCCATTGACCCGGAAGTGGTCAGCAGAAGGAAATCCATCATTTTACTCTTTGTCATCTCGTGGAATTTCATCCTGCTCTGGGCGGTGTTTCTCGTGTACACCATATGGTTCAGACTGTGGTGGTTGGGCTTTCAGTCCGTAATTTTACCACGGTTTGTACAGGAAATAGGATTCATGCTGCAGCTGCTCAGCTGCTGTACAAACACTGCTATATACACCGCGACCCAGACAAAGTTCAGAGAACAGCTGAAGATTCTGTTGAAATATCCTTTTGTACTAATTGCGGAATTCAATAAAAAATGATGTGCTCTGGATGGATTTCTTTGGTGTTGGTAACAGAGAAAATACAGGCAGCACGAGAAATCGAGTTGGAAATGCAAGTCGTAGATACCTAGAGTCATGGACCTACACAGCAATAATTCACGCCGGTCGCTCCATTTGTTTAATTCCGACAAAGCTGACATAATGAGCTAGTCCCATTTGCCTGTGTTTGGCCCATAACCATCTCATGCCTTCTTCTTCACTTATTTATCATTATGGCTTGTAGAAGTCGTAATTCTATCCGCTTCTATCCCTTCCTCAACCAGTTATAGGTTTCATGGTTTCAATGTCAAGGTCCGTTTATTGTCACATGTACGGTGAAATTCGATTTACCATACAACCATACTAAAAGAAAGGAACAAGACACACAACGGCATAAACGTTGACATAAGCGTCCACCACAGCGGATCCCCTCCGTTCCTCACTATGATGGAAGGCAATAAAGTCTAATCTACTTCCTCTTTATTCTCCCGCGGTCGGGGAGTTCGAACCATCCGCAGTCGGGGCGATCGATGCCCCCCACGTCGGGGCGACCGAAGCTCCTGCGGCTTGGAGCTCCATAGGTCGGTCTCAAACCAGAGACCGCGAGCTCCACGATGGTAAGTCCGCAGGCTCCCGCGGTTGGAGCTCCTAAAGTCGGTCTCCAGCAGAGGCCTCCAGCTCCTCGATGTTAGGCCGCAGTGCGGACGGAGATACGATACGAAAATAAAATCGCATCTCCGTCGAGGTGAGAGATTTAAAAAGGTTTCCCGCAATCCCCCGCCACACTCCACATAAAACAAGCTAAAGAACACGAGACCATACATTTAACACATACTAAAAAAAAACAAAGAAGGAAGGGACAGACAGATTGCTGGCGAGGCAGCCATTGAAGGCCCGTCCGGTAGATATGGATATCCGTTCAGTGTCCCTCAGTCACTGTGCTCCTCACGACAGGTGACGAGCAAAGACGAGTCGCGTCCTTTGCCACTCTCTCATCAGGGAAAAGCTACAGAAGTGTAAAAACGCACACCTCCAGATTCAGGGGCAGTTTCTGCCCATCTGCTGTCAAACAATTAAAATATCTTACCACAAGTTGAGAGAATTGCTGAACTAGTAACTACCTCTTTGGTGACTCTCGGACTGGCCTCGACCGCACTCTTCTGGCTTTAGCTTGCACGAAACGTTATTCTTGTATCATGTATCCAAACACTGTAAATTGATTTATTGGAATCATGGGTCCAGAGGAGGTTTACAAAAATAGACCCGGCAATGAATGGGTTAACATATGATGAGCTTTTGACGGCACTGGCCCTGAACTCTCTGGAGTTTAGAAGAATGAGGGGGGACCTCATTGAAACGTACAGAACAGTGAAAGGCTTGGACAGAGTGGATGTGGTGTGGATGTTCTCACTCGTGGGAAGAGTCTAGAATTAAATGACGTCCTCTTATGAAGGAGATGAGGACGAATTTATTTAGTTAGAGGGTGGTGAATCTGTGGTTCCCACTACTAATTTGCGAACCTGTACTATGTCCCTCCATGTACCACGTTCCACCATGTACCATGTTCCATCATGTACCATGTTCCACCATGTACCACGCTCCACCATGCACCACGTTTCACGGTGTATCATGTCCCAGCATGTACCACGTTCCATCATGTACCATGTTCCACCATGTACCACGTTCCACCATGTACAACGTTCCATCATGTACAACGTTCCACCGTGTACCATGTTCCATCATGTACCACGTTCCATGATGTACCATGTCCCACCATGCACTACGTTCCACTATGTACCATGTTCCACCATGCACCACGTTCTATCATGGTACATGTATCATCCATCGAACTCAAAGAAAATGTTACAATTAAATTGTAATTTTCGAATGTGATAAATGTAAAACCATAACCTTAAACTTGCACAGATAAGTACAATGAATTCAACTGATATTGGTTTCTACATAAACTGCAATTTGTGCAATTCGCAAATTCAACAATTCCCATGAAAATATAATTCATGGAAAATGAAGGTGCAGCAAATCACCCACCGGGCAGATAATCGAAAACCGGAAGAAGGGTTCCGACCCGATGCGCCACCAAATGTTCTCTTCCCCAGAGATGCTGCCTGACTCGTTGAGTTCCTTCATCATTTTGAAACTATCTTCGGCATGAACCAGCATCTGCCGTTCCTTCCTACACAGATAATATAACAAGACACACAATGAGAACAATGAAACAGGCTTTTGCCCGATTCGATAGGTTACCTGCGATCCCAAGAGATGCAAGGATTGGATAGTAGATTGCCTAGACCTGTCCACTTGGCGGCTCATGCATGTTTTTGCCGGAAAAGCTGCCTCGATGGACGTCTGAGGAACAGTCACTTTCTATCCATTTTAGAACCACCATGGAGAAGGTTAGATTTCATATTTAGCGGCGCCAGTTCCAGCGCTTGCTGGATCATAACATTGGTGGTAACATTGGTTCAACACTTACATTTGTTCATTGCATTACATGTCAAATACTGAAAGCAACAGTGGTTGTGCTGACGACTATCCACCCGGCAACAAATTAACAACGATTTACAATATCACAGAATCAATGCCATCCTTTGATGGATTTAGGGAAAGACCTTTGAATGAGTGCGATGAGCCAGTTCCGAACTTTATGAAAAATGGCGTTCTGGTTGGAAAATCCGCGAAATTGAAAATATGACAGAGTCCAAGATATCACGGCATTAGAACATGCCTGCATCACCGAAGGAGTCATTCGGCCCGTCATGTCCTAGCAGTCATCAATAAGGTTAACTTCTCACAACGCTCAATTTTCTTATTTAGTTTTAGTGTAGAGATCCTTATGATACGTACCAAACTCATTATCAAACGTTACTTAGGGATCCGCCTCCGCTACTAATCCTGGCAATCCCCTTGTTCGATAGTGCAGACCCACACCGGTCACTGCACAGGCATAACATTTTAACTTTGCCATTCCTTCATATTTCAATCATTGTTGCTTGGTTTTTTTGCGTTCTCCCCTTGTTGAAGAATTATATGAGTGGGAGCAATTTTAGTTCAACGCCAGGAAGCAGTGGGATTGATTCATTTTAAGAGAAGAAAGCATCGAATCCTTTTTGTTTCTCTGTCAAATTCTAAGTCAACTTCCATGACCGCTCTTGGATCACAATCTGAATTTCTGGTGTCGATCGTCGTCGCCTGACACTATACTCAATTAATCTAACCATCAAACGATCAAAACATATGACTAAAATAGCGGATATGGAATTTGTGCCTACGGTATAAGCTCTATATTATGCTAATTTTGTTCTACCAAAGGGATACTAAGGACAACGTATAGTGGTCTCTTAGTGTGGTTTAGTTTAGATGAGTTTAGCCTAATTAAATTTATTTTAGTTTAATTTATTGCGGAATCCGGCCCTTCGGCCCGCCGAGACCGAGCCGACCAGCGATCCCGCGCAATAACACGTTATCCCGCACAATATCGTTATCGCGCACAATAACACGTCCTACACACATCAGGGACAAATTACAAATGTACCAATTAACCTAAAAACCTGTACGTCATTGGAGTATGGGAGGAGACCGGAGGACCCGGAGAAAACCCACGAAGGTCACGGGGAGAATGTACTAACTCCATGCAGACAGAACCCGCAGTCAGGATCGAACCCGGTTCTCTGGTGCTGTCAGGCAACAACTCTACCGTGACTCTTCCGTGTTGCCGTAAACTACGACAATGAAAACTGCTGCTCACAACCAACAATGACAAACGCGGACGCTGAATAAGATAGAAGCCATTTTAAAATGTCCACAATGAAATTCACGGATGCTATTTCCATATCAGTATTGCCAAGCATAATGCGGGGAACCCAGGCCGCCCTTGCCTTCCGTGCGAATCACTTGCCAAGACACGAGTCTTCCGCTATTTATAGGGTTCCGCTCTGTTTTATTTTGTGTGGCGTTGCCTGGAATGAGATGGGAACACGGAGATGGAATATGTACCAGGACGCCGAATCTACTTCTTACTAATCTGGGAGTGGTTAACTGAGTTTAAGAGACACGAAAGTATCAAAGGTGCTCCTTTCTCCTCAGCCTAATATTCCCCACGGAACGGCGTGGAGTTGGTATAAGGGCCTCGGTAACTGATGGGTGCTGCAGCCTGCGGTTTAAGACGGTAACAGCATGTTAAAATTAAGATCACCCAACATTTTTCTCTGTGGTATGCTCCCCTTTAAGATACAGAGGAAATGCTATAGTAACCCATCGGTTTGGGCACGATTTGTCGAGTATTTCCGTCTCCTTTTTTCCAGAGATGCGGCTTGACCCGCTGAGTTACTCCAGCATTTTGTGGCTCCTGTTCTCCAGAGATGCTACCTGACCCGCTGAGTTATCCCAGCATTTTTGTGTATATCTTCCGTGTAAACCAACATCTGCAGTTCCTTCCAACACATCCTGTTTATAAAACATGTTCTTACAAATGAAAATGTTTGTGGTATCAATTGTGATAAATTGAGTCAAGCAAATGCGACAAATTCTATCAAGAAATTTCACGGTTTGTTTATTTTAATTTTATCTTTAGCATCACCGGGGAAATTATTAAGAAGCATTTGTGTGATAAGAGTAAAGAGCCTAAAATAACCATTGTATGGATGATAATGCATAGGGAAGGTCAAGCATTTGTGAACATGGTCTTCCACTGTGACCCCTGGTTCCGGACTCCCCCAACATCGGGAAAATTCTTCCTGCATATAACCTGTCCAATTCCTTCAGAATTGTATATGTTTTCAGAAGGTGCCCTCTTATCCTTCTAAATTCCAGTGAATTCTTCCTTATTTTACTAACCGCGCTATTGTTGTAACATCAGCATCCATTTTCAGGCGGGTTATTTAAAAGCACTAACAATCTCATTTATTGGCTAAATGAATATTTTCTTTGTTTTCTCTCTGAACCTATTCTTAGTCACTGTATCAATAAACGTGTTCTTGCAACAACTGAGAAGTAGGAACATATATCCAATCTCTTGTAGGATATAAACCGGATCACTGTAACCAGTAAAATAATAAATATTGGCAGTCCTGTAATACAGGTAATGTATCGCAAAGGTAAGCCGTAACCGGTAAAATAATAAATATTGGCAATCCTATAATACAGGTAATGTATCGCAAAGGTAAGCCATAATAGTATGAAATTGGCAGATATACTGAAGAGTAAAATGATCGATTTTCTCCGATTTTCTCCCTGTGGGACAGGATTGTTATCAGTCCCTTTATTTTCCTTCAGTGCACGGCAAAACCTGTTGGCCAATATTATATATCTAACGGTCGAAGCATTGCGAAGAAAAATTATTTTAAAATGGAAGAAAGGGAGTAGCTATCCAACCATAATAAAAAAATGCTTGCCAGACACGTGAGGTGTAAAAGACTGGCCTTATTCGACCGTACCAGGGTAAATGATTCATTATATACCTGACGTCTAACACAAAGTACCAGGGGTTATTTTTTAAACAGCACAGGATCGCCACGGTGCTGATGATCGCAGTGGCCGTTCTGTTCATTCTTGGTTTTATCCTCTGAAAACTTTTGCCAAAGCGAGGCATCCGTGTTTGCATAAATGATTACGGATTGGCCCGACAGACGGGGGTAATAGACAGGTAGTTTCCAGGAAAGTAAATGCCAATGATACGATGCAGTATTACGCCGGTGGCTAAAACCAGAAGATCCGCCGCTGCCATGGCCATGAGGTAGTAAGTGATGCATTTGGAAAATCCGCACTTTCCCCGGTATAGAATCGCGATAGCAGAGACAGGGAAGAGACGGGAGGAAATCTTAAGCTTTAATCAATGGATCAATATATACACATATTTCAGACATTTTCCATTACTTTGCTTTCTCCTCGAATGATAACAGATGATTCCGTGGTAGGTGTCATCAGCCTCCAAGAAATCCCGGCCCGAAAGGTTTAGTTTAGATTAGTTTATTGTCACGTGTACCGAGGAACAGCGCAAAGAGCTTTTGTTGCGTGCTATCCAGAAAGACAATACACGATTACAATCGAACCATTTACAGTGTATAGATACACGGCGAGGGGATAACGTTTATTGCAGGGCAATGCCTGTAAAGTCCGAACAAGGAGAGTCCGAAGATCACCAATGATAGTGGCAATGAGGTACACGTCGTCCGTCCATTCCCTCCACAGATGCTGCCTGACCCACTGATCTTCTCCAGCACTTGATGTCAATTGTAAACGTTCAAACGTAAATAACCAAAATGAACAAGCTATGAAAATATGAAACGAAAACAGCAATGATTGGCCACTATATGCAGTGCAGGCAGCAGACCTTAACATTCTACAATGGAAACACAGTAACTGAAGATTTTAGCCCGCATGCATCCGCAAGTGGAGTCAAAATCAATGATTTGGATGAGAACATACAGCAAGTTTGCTGATGATACAAAAGTTAGTGATTTTACAGATAATGAAGATAGTTGTGAACGATTGCAGCAGGATCTGGATCGATTGACCAGATGGGTGGAGGAATGGGTGGTAGAATTTAATACAGAGAAGTGTGAGGTCTTGCATTTTTGGACGTCGAACAAGAGCAGGACCTATACAATAAATGGTCGGTCTCTGAGTTGCGTTGTAGATCAGGGGGATCTAGGAATACAGGTGCATGGTTCCTTGAAGGTCGAGTCGAAGGTAGATAACGTGGTCAAAAATGCTTTTGGCACTTTGTGCTTCATCAGTCAGAGTATCGGGTATAGAAGTTGGGAGGTCATGTTGCAGTTGTAGAAGACGTTGGTGAGACCGCATTTAGAGTATTGTGTTCAGTTCTCGGCACCATGTTATAGGAAATATATTGTCAAGCTTGAAAGGGTTCAGAAAAGATTTACGAGAATGTAGCCAGGACTAGAGGGTGTGAGCTATAGGGAGAGGTTGAGTAGGCTGGGTCTCTATTTCATGGAGCGCAGGAGGATAATGGGATATCTTATACAGGTATACAAAATCATGAGAGGAACAGACCGGGTAGATGCACCGAGTCTCTTTTCGTGTTTAGCGGAATCGAGGACCAGAGGACATATGTTCAAGGTGAACGGAAAAGATAGAATAGGAATCTGAGGGGCAATCTTTCCACACAGAGGGTGGTGGGTGTATGGAACAAGCTGCCAGAGGAGGTTGCTGAGGCTGGGACAATCCCATCGTTTAAGAAACAGTTAGACAGGTACATAGGTAGTATAAGAAAATAACTGCAGATGCTGGTACAAATCGATTTATTCACAAAATGCTGGAGTAACTCAGCAGGTCAGGCAGCATCTCGGGAGAGAAGGAATGGGTGACGTTTCGGGTCGAGACCCTTCTTCAGACTGATGTCAGGGGGGCGGGACAAAGGAAGGATATAGGTGGAGACAGGAAGATAGAGGGAGATCTGGGAAGGAGGAGGGGAAGGGAGGGACAGAGGAGCTATCTGAAGTTGGAGAAGTCGACGTTCATACCACCGGGCTGCAAACTGCCCAGGCGAAATATGAGGTGCTGCTCCTCCAATTTCCGGCGGGCCTCACTATGGCACTGGAAGAGGCCCATGATAGAAAGGTCAGACTGGGAATGGGAGGGGGAGTTAAAGTGCTTGGCCACCGGGAGATCAGTTTTGTTAATGCGGACCGAGCGCAGGTGTTCAGCGAAGCGATCGCCGAGCCTGCGCTTGGTTTCGCCGATGTAAATAAGCTGACATCTAGAGCTGCGGATGCAATAGATGAGGTTGGAGGAGGTGCAGGTCAACCTTTGTCTCACCTGGAAAGACTGTTTGGGTCCTTGGATGGAGTTGAGGGGGGAGGTAAAGGGACACGTGTTGCATCTCGTGCGGTTGCAGGGGAAAGTGCCCGGGGTTGGGGTGGTTTGGGTAGGAAGGGACGAGTGGACCATGGAGTTACGGAGGGAACGGTCTCTGCGGAACTCAGAGAGGGGAGGGGATGGGAAGATATGGCCAGTGGTGGGGTCCCGTTGTAGGTGACGGAAATGTTGGTGGATGATATGTTGGATCCGCTGGCTGGTGGGGTGGAAGGTGAGAACGAGGGGGATTCTGTCCTTGTTGCGAGTGGGGGGAGGGGGAGCAAGAGCGGAGCTGCGGGATGTAGAAGAGGACATAGGTAGAACAGGTTTGGAGGAATATGGACTAAGCGCAGGCAAGTAGGACCAAGCGCAGGCAGTGGAACACTGTTGACCCGTAGGGCGAGTTGGGCCGAAGATCCTGTTTTCACACTGTTTTCACACTGTTTTCACACTATGACTCTATGCCTCTAAAAAAGTGTGGAACATTTTTCTTTGTATTTTTGACAACCACTTTTATTCCACGTTCCCTCGATCTTACCACCATATGACATAACATTAAATGGAAAACGCCTGTCAGCTCACATCTCAAAATTATTTTGCAACACCAAGAAAATGCGTATCTAATCAATGATGCCACAGCCTAAGAGTTGCTACCTTAGGTTACAGCGCCAGATATCCGTGGTCGATCCCGACTAGGGGTGCTCTCTATACGGAGTTTGTACGTTCTCCCCGTGACCTCCATGGGTTTTCTCCGAGATCTTCGCTTTCCTACCATATTGGAAAGATGTACAGGTTTGTATGTTAATTCGTTTGGTATCAATGTAAATTGCCCCGAGTGTTAGAAAGATAGTGTGGGTGTGCGGGAATCGCTGGTCGGCAAGGACTCGGTGGGCCGAGGTGCCTGTTTCCGCGCTGTATCTCTAAACTAAACTAACCTAAAAACGTCGAATAGCGAAAGACATTCTTGAGATAACATAACTTCCTTTAAACATTTTCCCGGCAATCAGATAAAATGAATTATTTTACGCAACTTCCATACAACTGCACGGTGACACCAAGTGTTATGGTCAAACTTACCCGGAATACCAACAACGGCCAGCAAGGTGTAATAAATTGCATAAATCCGGCCGGATGGTGCCTCATGCATTTTCTTTCGGAACGCTTCCGTATGAAATGCCTAAATTTTTGTTTTGAACAGATTGTGTGTTTAGTGCACCGAAGGCAATATATGGATCGGGCAACCCCGGTAGGACAATCACATCAGCGATGTTAGTTCCACTAATTCGCACAAACAAACTGAGAATAGACACTAAATGTTGGAGTAACTCAGCGGCAAAGACAGCATGTCTGGAGAGAAGGAATGGGTGACGTTACGGGTACACCCTTCCTCAGACGGAAAGTCAGGGGAAAGGGAAACGAGGGATAACAAATGTCCTTTAAATAGTTTCTCTAATGCTGATGGCATTTCAATGTTATTAAGGGAGGGACGATGGAAAAACATAATCACACATTGACCGTGCCTCCATTAAATTATCCGATTGATAATTCTGAAATCTAAGTTAACAGTTCAGCATTAATGCAAGTTAATGCAGGCAACTATGGAATTGAAATTGCCATGTGTCCACATGACTCCGGATGCAATTTCAACGGCCCGAAAAATGGTTGCAATATGACCTCTGCATTAAATCCATCAAAAAGAAAACTTGCTGGACACACGACACTGACGACAGCGCAGAATTCATGTCCGGCAATATCCACGCTGGGCAAATCCACGTCGCGTAGGTTCATAAGTGACAGGAGCAGAATTAGGCCATTCTGCCCATCAAGTACACTCCGCCATTCAATCATGGCAGATCTATCTCCCCTTCCTAACTCCATTCTCCTGACTTCTCGCCATAACCCCTGACACCCGCATTAATCAAGTGTGGGTTACAAACTCTAGGTTACCTGGCTTCTAGTGTGTAGGGGGCTTTCCAAAATGTATATGGATGACAATAGACAATAGACAATAGGTGCAGGAGTAGGCCATTCAGCCCTTCCAGCCAGCACCGCCATTCAATGCGATCATGGCTGATCACTCTCAATCAGTACCCCGTTCCTGCCTTCTCCCCATACCCCCTCACTCCGCTATCCTTAAGAGCTCTATCCGGCTCTCTCTTGAAAGCATCCAACGAACTGGCCCCCACTGCCTTCTGAGGCAGAGAATTCCACACCTTCACCACTCTCTGACT
>NW_027603446.1:0-15043 GCF_053455715.1 Rhinoraja longicauda
TCGGACAATGTGGGAGGAAACCAGAGCTCCTGTAGAAAACCCACATTGGCACAGGAGAATGTCCAAACTCCTTGCAGACAGCACCCATATTCAGGATTGAACTCGGTCTCTGATGCTGTTAGACAGAACTTTACCATTGCGCCACCGTGCCATTAATTGAGGGGTTTTTTAAACTCCCAAAAACCCGAATCAAAGTGTATTGACAAAGCTTGAGGATGCATTTTCAAAAACAAAATTGAGATTAAACTCCTCTGTCGGTTGGTCATTGTATATGGAAACTACCTGATTTCCTAGCCCCTGAAAGGATTTTTTGTACTGATTCACTGATCATAATATCAGAAGAGTTATCATCTTTTCCACTGACATTGTTAATCTCACTCTTATCTTGCTGTATCGTGGTTACCAGCTGGCTGTGTTTGGTTACTAGCTGGAAGTGTTTACCATGTTAAAACATCTGTCATGCAACAGGTACTTGCCTGAACATTTATTTTCATATTGAGTCAACCTTACGTCACAAAATCACTTGGTGGCAGTGAAGTCTTAGGTTTGAGCTTTGTACTGTGTTTTCAGACACAAATATAAATTCTGTCTGAAGAAGGGTCTCGACCTGCCTGAAATATCATCCATTCCTTCTCCCCAGAGATGCTGCCTGTCCTGCTGACTTAGTTTAGTTTTTAAAGATACAGCACGGAAACATGCCCATCGGTCCACCTAGTCCTCGCAGACCAGCGATCCCCACATATTAACGCCATCCTACATACAACTCGGGACAATTTACACATACCAAGCTAATTAATCTACAAATTGTTGTGATATTGCTGGGACTACTTTGTGTATCCAAGAACTACTTTGTATGCCTGTGTATATAAGTGATTGGTGTGATTAGGCGGTCACTCTGGATGCAGGTGGCCACGGAATAAACAGCCTGGAGTTGAGCTCCAGCAATGTAACCTTTTTACACAAGTGTACTTGTGGTCCTTCCAGAGTCACCAAAGGTACAACAGGTACCGGACCACGAAGTACAACATGGTGGCAGCGGCTTGGTGTTTCGCCTAGGGAGGGAATGAAGCATGCCCGAGCAGAAAAGGTTAAAAAGAAGAAAAAAAAGAAGAAAAAAAAAGCCCTGAAGGGAAACAAAACAAAGGAAAAGTTTCCAGCTCGGTACGGGACGTTTGGAGTGCATCCCGACAGGGCCAGTGTGAGTTGGTATAGTTACCTGCTCAGTAGTCGGCGCCGAGTTGCCGACGTGACGCTGCAAGCTGCTGGGGGAGGTGAGTGTAGGCTCACGTCGCGCCCCAGCACCTGTGCAGGCCCGAGATTAGAAGCCTGCGACTGCTTCGCGGGGGAGAGACCGGGAGACCCGACACCCACGGAGGTGTGCGGCGACCGGTAAGACCGACACCCACGGAGGTGTGCGGCGACCGGGGGGGGGCTGACACCCACGGAGGTGTGCGGCGACCGGGGGGGGGGCTGACACCCACGGAGGTGTGCGGCGACCGGGAGAGCCCTGGAGGAGACCGACACCCACGGAGGTGTGCGGCGACCGGGAGAGCCCCGGAGGAGACCGACACCCACGGAGGTGTGCGGTGACCGGAGGGGGTCGGCGACCGGAGGGACCGACCACCCGCGGAGGTGCGGCGGCCGGTAAGGCCGAGGCACTACTTACTTACCCAGGCGCGTCGACCGTAGAGTCGGGACGGCCCTGGGCCCGAGGCAGTGGCAGCGCTTCGAATTGCGCGACAGCTGCCGGGAGCACCTGTGGGCGGGGCCGGGGAAGCACCTGTGGGCGGGGCCAGCACGCAGCGGCAGTGTGTTCGAAAAGTTGAGGGACAGCGGCCGGGAAGCACCTGTGGGCGGGCCCAGCGTGCACTGCAGCGGAGGCGCGATCGCACCGCGATTCCAGCAGTGCCAGCCCAGCAGTGTCAGCCCAGCAGTGCCAGCCCAGCAGTGGGAACCCAGCAATGGGAGCCCAGTAGTGGGAGCCCAGCAGTGCCAACCCAGCAGTGGGTGCCCAGCAGTGCCAGCCCAGCAGTGGGAGCCCAGCAGTGGGAGCCCAGCAGTGCCAGCCCAGCAGTGCCAGCCCAGTAGTGGGAGCCCAGCAGTGGGAACCCAGCAGTGGGAGCCCAGCAGTGGGAACCCAGCAGTGGGAGCCCAGCAGTGGGAGCCCAGCAGTGCCAGCCCAGCAGTGGGAGCCCAGCAGTGCCAGCCCAGCAGTGCCAACCCAGCAGTGGGAGGCCAGCAGTGGCAGGCAAATCATGGTGGTGGAGCATCTAGAGCCTACACTACGTTTGATCTACACAGCACGTCTTCTTGAGGGGAAGATATGGAACAAAATGAATATTTTGTGTTTAATGACCTGTGTAGTGATCTGTGTACTGAAAGCTTAATGTATTATATTTGATGTTTTTGTATAAATGTATATATCTGTGGAGTGACCACACGGAGATGAGTGACCACACGGAGATGAGTGACCGCCCGGAATCTGTACGTCTTTGGAGTGTGGGAGGAGACCGAAGCTCTCGGAGAAAACCCAAGCAGGTTACGGGGAGAATGAACAAACTCCATTCAGACAGCACCCACAGTCAGCAACGAACCCGGGGCTCTGGCATTGCAAGCACTCTAAGGCAGCAACTGTACTGCTACGCCACTGTGCCGCCTGTTGTGATATATGCCAATGTAATGTATGCTAATGTTGGTAACGTCTTAATAAAGTCCATGCATGCGCGTGTGCATGCACAGGAGTCCTTCTTCTTCAAATCGTGTCTCCAAACATGGTGGCAGCGGTGGAGCTTTGAGGATCATTTTTACCCGTAACCTGAGGATCCCGGCTAAGACAGTCGACAGCTAACGATTAGTGAAGGTGTCAAGTGGCGAGGAACAAGTGTTGAAATAGACTTAGAGGGGAGTTAAAGCAATTCCAGCCGCGGAGAGAAATGACTATGCTGGGGGAAGAGGCAGACGGCCGTTCAACGACAAGTGCAAGCGGTGAGGGAACGAGCGGCCAGCAGCAGGTGCAGCTTGGAACTGGTCGCGGGCCACTGCACGCTGTCGGTCCGCCTCCCGTGAGCGGTACACGGCCACCGACCCCTTTAATCGTCAATCGCCGACTGATTGAGGGTTGGAAAACATGGCGGCAGATGTGGTCTAACTACAGCGTGGTCGCACAGCTAGACAGGCAGACTGCAGCCTACCAGACGACATTGTTCCTCCATACAATTGGCCCATTAGGGCTAGAGATTTATAACAGTTTCAGGTTCGCCAGCGACGAGCAGGGCCGGGACATGGCCGGGATCATTTAAGCGTTCGAGAATTACGCCATTGGCGAAAAGAATGAAACCAAAGAGCGGTATCTTTTCAACAAGGGACAGCGAGAAGCAGGAGAGAGCTTTGAATAGTTTCTCTCTAGCCTGCGGACACTAGCGAAGTCCTGCAATTTCTGCCAGACAGCTTGCTCCTTGACAAAATAGTGCTTGTCATTAGAGAGTCGCAGATGAGGAAATGGTTGCTGCAAGAGACGAAGCTCACTCTCAGCGGCTGTATTGACATCTGCAAGAGTGCCGAGACGGCTGAGTCACATCTCCAGGCTCTCACCGACGGTGGAAGTGCAGGTCTGCTGCTACTGTCCACAAAATAAGACAGCCGAGCGACAAGAGGGGCGCTGCGGTGCGCCAGCTACGCAAACAGAGCACTTGGGCAAAGCCAAAGCAGAGCCAAGGAAAACGCTTTCAGGAAACGAAAGCGTGCATGTATTGTGGTAAGGAGCATGCCAGGGACAAACAGCAGTATCCAGCCTACGGACAGACCTGTAAAGCATGGGGCAGTCGCATCCATTTTGCCAAAGTGTGCAGAAAGAGTAAAGTGCACAAAGTGGACGACCAGACTGGCAGTGACACGAGCACCGAGTTCATCGACAGCGTCAAGCTCACAGTCAACACAGTGCAGCCTAGGGATGATGTCTACGCAACAATGCTCGCCAATGGGAAGCACAGGTCAATAGACAATAGACAATAGGTGCAGGAGTAGGCCATTCAGCCCTTCGAGCCAGCACCGCCATTCAATGCGATCATGGCTGATCACTCTTAATCAGTACCCCGTTCCTGCCTTCTCCCCATATCCCCTCACTCCGCTATCCTTAAGAGCTCTATCCAGCTCTCTCTTGAAAGCATCCAACGAACTGGCCTCCACTGCCTTCTGAGGCAGAGAATTCCACAACTTCACCACCCTCTGACTGAAAAAGTTGTTCCTCATCTCCGTTCTAAATGGCCTACCCCTTATTCTTAAACTGTGGCCCCTTGTTCTGGACTCCCCCAACATTGGGAACATGTTATCTGCCTCTAATGTGTCCAATCCCCTAATTATCTTATATGTTTCAATAAGATCCCCCCTCATCCTTCTAAATTCCAGTGTATACAAGCCCAATCGCTCCAGCCTTTCAACATACGACAGTCCCGCCATTCCGGGAATTAACCTAGTGAACCTACGCTGCACGCCCTCCATAGCAAGAATATCCTTCCTCAAATTTGGAGACCAAAACTGCACACAGTACTCCAGGTTCGGTCTCACCAGGGCCCGGTACAACTGTAGAAGGACCTCTTTGCTCCTATACTCAACTCCTCTTGTTACGAAGGCCAACATTCCATTGGCTTTCTTCACTGCCTGCTGTACCTGCATGCTTCCTTTCATTGACTGATGCACTAGGACACCCAGATCTCGTTGAACTCCCCCTCCTCCTAACTTGACACCATTCAGATAATAATCTGCCTTTCTATTCTTACTTCCAAAGTGAATAACCTCACACTTATCTACATTAAACTGCATTTGCCATGTATCCGCCCACTCACACGAATTCCAAGTGGACAGCGGAGCGAGCGTGAACATTTGGCCACGCAGATATTTCAACGGTGTGGACCACATACTGGCCCCGTGTCATAAGAAGCTCATGATGTGGAATAAGCCGACGATGGACGAGGAAGGAGTTTGCCGGGTTAAGCTGCTCAACCCCAGGACAAACTGCAAGTACTCCGTTGAGTTCATCGTGGTCGGTGATGACCTCACGCTGCTGCCAGGGAGCAAAGCTACTCAGCGAATGAACTTGATCATGGTGAATGACGACAGTTTTCAATGTGTACACACGTCGTCTGTCATGAAGGCTGAAGAACGCTATGCAGAGGTGTTCGATGGTACACTGGGAGAGCTGCCAGGTGAGGCGCACCTGCAGATAGACGAGGTAGTGCAACCAACAGTCTTACCGCCACGACGTTTACCTCACGCGATAAAGCAGAAGGTGAGGATGAGCTGGAGCGCATGGCAGAGCGTCCCGTGATCGCACCAGTGCACGAGCCAACTCGTTGGGTCAGCCAGCTCGTGGTCGCGGAGAAAAAGAATGGCGATCTCCGGGTGTGTATCGATCCGCGACCGCTAAACAAAGCATTGAACGATGATCACTACCCACTCCCAGTTATTGAGGACATCTTGCCAGGCCTCGATGAGGCGAAGGTCTTCAGTAAGCTGGACATGAGCTCAGCTGTCTGGCAGGTGAAGCTGGATGAAGAGTCTAGCAAGCTGACGACGTTCAACACGCCCTTCGGTTGATACTGGTGGCGCCGACTGCCATTCGGTACAAGTGTATCATCGGAAATCTTCCAGCGAGGATTGCATCAAGCGCCCGAAGGGCTACCCGGAGTGATCTGCGTCGCAAACGACATCCTCGTCTATGGCAAAGGAGAGGCGAGGGTAGACGCGATCATCGACCACGACTCGAAGCTCGAACACTTGCTTTAGCGATGTGTACAGCAACACATCAAGCTCAACAGAGACAAGTCTGTCTTCGGAGCTACCAAGATACCCTTCTTAGGGCATGTGAGCACTAGCACAGGACTACAACCCAAAAAAGGTCACTGATGTCGTCAACATGCCAGCACCCTCAGATGTACAAGGAGTACAGAGGCTAGTTGGATTCAGCAACTACTTGAGCTATTTTCTACCCAGCCTGTCTGATACCCTGGAGCCCATCAGACAGCTGACGAGACCAGACGTAGAGTGGGAGTGGTCTGTTGAGCAGGACAATGCGATGTCAAAGATCCGACAGATGGTGTCTGTAGGGCCCAAGGAGGAGCTGATAATACAGTGTGGCGCGAGCAACGAGGGACTAGGGGCAGCCTTGCTCCAAAAGGGACGTCCTATTGCGTATGCGAGCAGAGCATTAACGAAAAGGAAACACGTTTCCTTGAGGCAATCGAGAAAGAGATGCTCAGGGCAGTGTTCACAATGGATCATTTTCACCAATACACATTTGGTCGTTTCACCAGCGTGTTCAGCGATGACAAACTGCTTGAGATGATAACGAAAAAGCCGCTGGTGAAAGCACCGAAGCCTCCAAGGAATGCTACTCTGCCTGCAGAGCTATGATTTCCACATCAGCTACTCTCAGGGGAAGCTCATGTACCTGGCAGATATACTGTCCCGAGCAGCTACTGGTACACGGAACAGAGAGCAAGTATTCGAGGAGGTCAACATGGTGCCTCGTTTGGCAATTCGCGATGAGCATCTCGGGCAAATTCGCGATGAAACAGCGAAAGAGGACACGATGCAGATGCTGAAATGCATCATCAGCAATGGTTGGCCTAGCGAACGCGATAGGCTACCAGAGCAGCTCATACCTTACTACAGCTACAGGGACAGGCTTGCAGTACTAGATGGTCTGATTGTCAAGGGAGACTGTGTGATCCTACTGCTAAGCCTTCACAGAGAGATGAAGGAGAAGACACACTCTTCACATCTGGGCAGCGAGGGCTGCCTACGACTAGCACATGATTGCCTATTCGGGCCTGGCATGAGCCGCGACATCAAGCAATATATTGCCACATGTGACGTGTGAGTTATGCCAGCAAAAAGAGTCACTCATGAGTCAAGAGCTACTGACTAGGTCATGGGCGAAAGTCGGCACAGATCTCTTCCCATGGGACGGGATGGACTATCTAATCACAGTCGACCACCATAGCAACTTCCTCGAGGTAGACCGGCTGAAATACACGGGCAGTCCTACTGTAATCCGCAAGCTGAAAGCTCACTTCAGGAGGTATGCAAGTTGTGAACGACAATGGATCGCAATTCACGTCAATCGCATTCCGCCAGTTCGCGAGAGCATGGGATTTTGAGCACCTGTGCAGCAGTCCAGGCAATAGCAAAGTGAACGAGAAGGCAGAGTCAGCTGTTAAGACAGCGAAGCAGATCATGACAAAGAGCAAGGAATCGCGATCAGACCCATACCTAGCGATGTTGGATCATTGCAATACGCCTTCGCCTGGGCTGAGCACAAGTCCCGCTCAAAGCCTGATGAATCGCCGCACGGGAGCACTTCTGCCCACCACTGCAAGCCTACTCGAACCTAGGGTAGTAAAGAACATGAACGCATGAAGCAGCGCGTGCAATTACAACAGGTCAGCAAAAGACCTTCTCCCGCTTCATGCAGGGGATACAGTGCGAATGCAACCCCTCGTACAAGGAAAATGGGTTGGGAGAATGCTGTCATTACTCGCCAGCTTGCCGAGCGATCATATGTGGTTCAAACCCCATCTGGCATCTACCATCGCAATCGGGTACATCTCCGCAAGACCAGTGAGAACCTGCCAGACGAGCTAATCGCGAGTCAACACGCGAAGCAAGGCAGTAACGTCAAAGACCAGGGTGCATCTACTACCACGACCAGCGCGCAGCATGCATTGAATCAACAACCAGCGACTACAGAAGACAAAACGCCCACAGGGCAATCTGAAAATAAGGACATAACCATATAACCATATAACAACTACAGCACGGAAACAGGCCCGTTCGGCCCTACCAGTCCACGCCGACCACTCTCTCTGACCTAGTCTCATCTACCTGCTCTCAGACCATAACCCTCCAATCCCCTCTTATCCATATACCTATCCCATTTACTCTTAAATAATAAAATCGAGCCTGCCTCCACCACTTCCACCGGAAGCCCATTCCACACAGCCACCACCCTCTGAGTAAAGAAGTTACCCCACATGTTACCCCTAAACTTTTGTCCCTCAATTCTGAAGCTATGTCCCCTTGTTGGAATCTTCCCCACTCTCAAAGGGAAAAGCCTACCCACGTTAACTCTGTCCGTCCCTCTTAAAATTTTTAAAACCTCTATCAAGTCCCCCCTCAACCTTCTACGCTCCAAAGAATAAAGACCCAACCTGTTCAACCTCTCTCTGTAGCTTAAGTGCTGAAACCCAGGCAACATTCTAGTAAATCTCCTCTGTAGCCTCTCCATTTTGTCGACATCCTTCCTATAATTTGGTAACCAGAACTGCACACCATACTCCAGATTCGGCCTCACCAATGCCCTGTACAATTTTAACATTACATCCCAACTTCTATATTCGATGCTCTGATTTATAAAGGCAAGCATACCAAATGCCTTCTTCACCACCCTATCCACATGAGATTCCACCTTCAGGGAACAATGCACAGTTATTCCCAGATCCCTCTGTTCCACTGCATTCCTCAATTCCCTACCATTTACCCTGTACGTCCTATTTTGATTTGTCCTACCAAAATGCAGCACCTCACACTTATCAGCATTAAACTCCATCTGCCATCTTTCAGCCCACCCTTCCAAAAGGCCCAAATCTCTCTGTAGACTTTGAAACTCTACTTCATTATTAACTACACCACCTATCTTAGTATCATCTGCATATTTACTAATCCAATTTGCCACACCATCATCCAGATCATTAATGTAAATGACAAACAACAGTGGACCCAACACAGATCCTTGGGGTACTCCACTAGACACTGGCCTCCAACCTGACATACAATTGTCAACCATTACCCTCTGGTATCTGCCATTCAGCCATTGAATATGGATAATGGACCAATGATAAGTGACTCGGACAAACCAGTGGAAACCCGCTCAGGGCGAACTGTGAGGATGCCAAAGCATCTCAGAGACTTTGTTGTGAATTGATTTGTCAGTGACAGCTATCATGTTTGATAGTGCATATTTTTAGAAGTTCAT
Organism: Rhinoraja longicauda; assembly: GCF_053455715.1. NCBI lineage: Eukaryota > Metazoa > Chordata > Chondrichthyes > Rajiformes > Arhynchobatidae > Rhinoraja > Rhinoraja longicauda. The sequence continues at coordinate 9,032 of NW_027603446.1, forward strand.
AATTTAGAAGTTCATAATTGTTATAGTAATGGGAATTTATTTTTGCCACATTTGCTGTTTATCTGACAGTTTTTCTCTTTTGAAAAGAGTGGGGATGTTGTGATATATGCTAATGTAATGTATGCTAATGTTGGGAACGTCTTAATCAAGTCCACACATGCTCGTGCGCATGCGCGGGAGTCCTTCTTCTTGAAATTGTGTCTCCAAACACCGCCCATACCGTTACTCCATCACGTTGCAGGCAGGTTTGCCACTGCTGCACGGGTGGTTTTAAACTAAATAGTGGGGAAGGTGTTTCAAATGGGGTAGGCAAGGATGGAGTTAAAGGGAAAGAGAGTATAGGAATAATTAAGAAACACCCCAGAATTAACAGGACAGAAAGTTCATGAAGCAATAGGAGAGAATGGCCAAGTGTAATAGGAATTGATGTGGAAGCTGAGATGAGCAATGGATTAAAAGTACTATATCTGAATGCACGGAGTATAAGAAGTAAAGTGGAAGAGCTTGAGGGTCAGTTAGAGATTGGTAGGTATGACATTGTGGGGATTACAGAGACGTGGCTGCAGGAGGACCAGGGCTGGGAACTGAATATTCAGTGTTATATTTCCTATAGAAAGGACAGGCAGGTGGGCAGAGTAGGTGGGGTAGCTCTGTTGGTCAGGGATGGAATTCAGTCCCTTGCAAGGGGTGACATTGGGACTGACGATGTAGAATCACTGTGGATAGAGACCCCCAAATTCAGTTCCTGTGGATTGGAGGGTAGCTTATGTTATCCCACTTTTCAAGAAAGGAGTGAGAGAGAAAACGGGGAATTATAGACCAGTTAGCCTGACATTGTTGGTGGGGAAGATATTAAAGAGGTAATGACGGCTCATTTAGGGAGCGGTAAAAGGATTGGTCCAAGTCAGCATGGATTTATGAAGGAGAAATCCTGCTTGACTAATCTTCTGGAATTTTTTGAGGATGTGACAAGTAAAATGGATGAAGGAGAGCCTGTGGATGTAGTGTATCTAGACTTTCAGAAAACACTTGATAAGGTACCACACGGGAGGTTGGTGAGCAAAATTAGAGCACATGGTATTGGGGGTAGGGTGTTAACATGGATAGAGAATTAGTTGGCAGACAGGAAGCAAAGAGTAGGAATAAAAGGGTCCTTTTCAGAATGGCAAGCAGTGGAGAGTGGAGTGCCGCAGGGCCGCAACTATATACAATATATATTAATGATTTGGATGATGGAATTAGAAGTAACACTAGCAAGTTTGCAGATGACACAAAGCTGGGTGGCAGTGTGAACTGTGAAGAGGATGTTAGGAGGTTGCAGGGTAACCTGGACAGGTTGGGCAGAAGCATGGCAGATGCAGTATAATGTGGATAAATGTGAGGTTATCCACGTTGGCAGCAAAAATAAGGAGGCAGATTATTATCTCAATGGTGTCAGATTAGGTAAAGGGGAAGTGCAACGAGAGCTTGGTGTCCTTGTACACCAGTTACTGAAAGTAAGCGAGCAGGTACAGCAGGCAGTGAAGAAAGCTAATGGCATGTTGACCTTCATAATGATAGTATTTGAGTACCGGAGCAAATAAGTCCTTCTGCAGTTGTTTAGGGCTCTGGTGAGACCACATCTGGAGTATTGTGTGCAGTTTTGTTCTCCTAATTTGAGGAAGGACGTCCTTGCTATTGAGGCAGTGCAGCGTAGGTTCACAAGGTTAATCCCTGGGATGGAGGGACTGTCATGAGGAAAGATTGGAAAGACTAGGCTTGTATTCACTGGAGTTTAGAAGGATGAGAGGGGATCTCATAGAGATGTCTAAAATCATAAAAGGACTAGACAAGCTAGGTGCAAGAAAAATGTCCCAAAGTTGGGGGAGTCCAGAACCAGGGGACACAGTCTAAGAATAAAGGGGAGGCCATTTAAAACTGAGGTGAGAAGAAACTTTTTCACCCAGAGAGTTGTGAATTTGTGGAATTCTCTGCCACAGAAGGCAGTGGATGCAAATTCTCTGGATGAATTCAAAAGAGAGTTAGATAGAGCTCTGGGGGCTAGTGGAATCAGGGGATATGGGGAGAAGGTAGGCACAGATTACTGATTGTAGATGATCAGCCATGATCACAATGAATGGCGGTGCTGGCTCGAAGGGCCAAATGACCTTCTCCAGCACTTATTTTCTATGTTTCTATTTTGTGTCTGTCATCAGTGTAAACTTGTTCCTTCCTATAAATTCTGTGAATCGTGTAGAATATTCATTTTAAGTGTATGAGTACATTCTCACTGCAATCTAAATTTGAAAGTTGTGCTTCTTTTGATGCAGCCATTCAAAATGGAAGTGATAGACTACTGGTTCTGGACCTTTGAAAGCATCTTCACATCTTTAACCTCTTTCAAAATATTCCACCAAAGCTGCCAATTTGACCAAAATATTTTGTCACCTAATCTAATGGTCTAGATTTTTGCTGTGTTTTGCCAGATGTCCTTCAGTGAACTGTTACCATCCACCCAGGTAAACTCCAGTAAGTTGGGAAATTTTTCACAAGAGTTCGATCTTATTGGAATTTCCTCAGTTTACAAACTAGGGAATCTATTCTGAGGCCGTGCGTGAGGCAAAACATTGGTAAACTCACTGATTTCAAAAAAAGTCCCAAGGGCGAATTAATTTCCAAAGTCTTGTCAAATTTAGTTTAGTTTAGTTTGGTTTAGTTTAGAGATACAACTGAAAATAGGCCCTTCGGCCCACCGGGTCCACACTACCCAGGATCACCCGTACACTAGTTCTATTCTACACACTAGGGTTAATTTACAGAAGCCAATTAACCTACATGTCTTTGGAATGTAGGATGAAACCGGAGCATCTGAAGAAAACCCACATGGTCACAGAGAGAACGTGCAAACTTTGTACAGACAACACCAGTAGTCAGGATCGAACCTGGGTCTCTGGCGCTGTAAGGCAGCAACTCTACTGCTGCGCCACCATGCTTTCAATGCTCCAAGTAATTTTCTGCTAATTTCAATAGGTCAAGGCAAAATGGGAAAATGTCACGGGCATGTTTGAAAGGAACTAAATTAGAGACCCGGGTTCGATCCCGACCTCTGGTATTGACTGCGTGGTGTTTTCACGTTCTCCCTGTGACCATGTGGGGTTTTCTCCAGATGCTCCGGTTTCCTCCCACAACCCAAAGATGTGAGGATTTGTAGGGGCCTCTGTAAATTGCTGTCAGCATATGGGGAGTAGATGCAAACGTGAGATAACATAGAACGCATGATTGATGGTCATTGCGGACTCAATGGGCCGAATGGCCTGTTTCCATTCTGTGTCTTTCAATCAAAGGGAGAAACTGAAATATGAAAAACCTATAACCACTATAAAAAATAAGCAGTAAAGGTTTATGTAAATAAATAAATGGATAGAGAGCAGCTAAAACAAATGGGGGGATTCTATAGAGAATTGGGCTAGAGAATTAGTAACAGCAAATAAAGAAATGATAGACACAAGGAACTGCAGATGCTGGAACTGGTAGATAGTAGAATTGGTAGATATGTTGAATATTTTTTTAATTAAAAATCTGTCATCATAATTGCTAATACATAATTAAGACATAAGAAAAGTACAAATATAAGAAAGGTGCAATCATTCCTTGGCCCACCTTCTCATCTGACCTGGATCTTGTTGTAAATCTCCACATTATCAACTATACCACCAATTTTAATGGTAAATGCCATGGTCTTACTCAAAAATAAGTGATGAACAACAACATCTTTGGTGTTTCTAGGACGTTTTAGTGGACATGGAGCTGTCCGTCGAAGAATGAGGCAGCACATGAAATTCGTTCAACACCATTTTAATTCCCTACACCACTCCTCTCTCGCCTCTCTCCTCCCTCTGCCGCGCGCCAGCTTCCCATACTCCCCTGGGGCACCTCGCGACCTCTCCTGAGCCAAAGGTTATGTACTGTGCATGGTTCACCACCAGGGGCTGCTACAACACATCGCTTAGGCCTTTGTTTATGAGGTTATGAGCAATAGGGTGGCACAGTGGCACAACTGGTAGAGCTCTGCCTCACAGCACTGGAGACCGGGGTTTGCTTCATACCTCAGATGCTGTCCGTGTGAAGTTTGTACATTCTCTCTGTGACCACCTCTGGGTGCTCCCACACCCCCAAAAAATCCCGAATGTGTGTAAGGAGTGGAAGAGAACGTGGAATAACATAGCTCTGATGTGAATAGGTGATCGATGGCCGAGTGGTCTCAATGGGCCAAAGGGACTGTTTCCATGCTGCTTCTCTGACCATCTAAACACTTCAGGACTTTCCCTGATTTCATCACCTCTGGCGATCTGCCCTCCACAGCCTCCAACCTCATCATTCCCCAGCCCCACACGGCCCGCTTCTACCTCCTCCCGAAAATCCACAAGCAGACCTTTCCCCCCCTTGTCCAATACCTTCCCACCTACATCCAAGAGGGTTTCCGAAAACAATATGTGCTAGTCCAGCTTGAGGAGGGACCATATTGGATCGGGTTCAGGAAACAAACTTAGGCAGTAGGGTTTGGACTGAATAAACCTGGACCTGGGGGGGGAATGGTGCTAATTTGGAGTAAGGGAGACTACAACATTCTTAGTTAGGAGCTAGATAAATTGGAAGCAGTTCTTATTGGCTAAGTCCACATCTGACATGTGTGAGTCATATAAGGCCTGTTGATCAAAGTTCAGGTTCTGATCATGTTCTGATAAGGAGGAAGGACAAGTGTGGCAAGATAAGAAAACCTTGGATGGGGTAAGAGGTTTTAAATTGTGTCAATAAAAAAGCAATTGTAGAAAGAGTTAAGAAGATGATGTTAGACACGGTCTTTGAGGAATATAAAACCAGTAGAAAAAAAAACACAAGTGGGTGATTAAAAGAGTCATAGAGTCAGAGAGCGATACAGCTCGGAAACAGGCCCTTCTGCCCAACGTGCCCACACTGGCCAACATGTCCCAGCTACACGAGTCCCTGCATTTGATCTATATCCCTCCAAACCTGTGCGTTTGCCTACGTTTGGTCCATATCCCTCCAAACCTGTCCTATCCATGTATCTTAAATGTTGGGATAGTTCCAGCCTCAACTACCTTCTTTAAAAGGGATAAAAGGAGCAATGAAATGTCTCTGGCAAGTTGAATTAAAGAATATCCCAATGCGTTTTATTTGTACATTAAAACCATGAGGGTTACCAGGGACAAGGTAGGACCACTCAGGGATAAACAAGGGAATTTGTGCTTGGAGTCTGGGGGGGTAGGCGAGATACCAAAGGTCAATGTGGTGAATACTAATATGCAAGGGCCGTTTGAGATCAAGAAGGAGGTGATGCTGGGGCTCTTGATGAGCATTAATGTGAAGACATTCCAAGGGTCTGATGGAATCTATCCCAAGTTAATAAGCGAGACAAGAGAAGAGATTACAGGAGCCTTGATAAAGATATTTGTATTTTCTTGTCACAGATGACGACCTGGAGGACTGCAGAATATCCAATGTTATTACATATAATAACACTAATGTTATTATTTAAGAAGGGACATCAAGATAAACTAAACTGAATAGGAGATGGGGACATAGGGCATAGGGACATTGGGACATAGAGAGAATCCAGGGAATAATGGGTCAGTGAGCCTCGTGTCAGTGGGGAAGCTGTTGGAGAGAAATCTTTGGGATAGGATTTACTCCCATTTGGAAGGGAATGGGCTAATTAGGGACAATCAGCATGGGTTCGTATGCGGCAGGTCATGTTTTACTAAGTTGATGGGGTCTTTTGAGGAAGTGATGAAGGTGATCAAAGAGGGTAGGGTGGTGGATAGAAACATAGAAAATATGTTCTATCGGGAGGAGGCCAATTGGACCTTTGAGCCTGCACCACCATTCAAGATTCAAGATTCAAGATAGCTTTATTTGTCATCCAATATTGGACGAAATTCAGTCACCCACAGTCCAACAATAAAAACATTAAATAGGCATCAAAATTACACATTACACATTGGTGATCATCCA
>NW_027603447.1:0-15012 GCF_053455715.1 Rhinoraja longicauda
CGGCTCCGCCGATGATAAGTCCGATCCGGGCGGGCGAACACGCTGCTGCTGTTGCTGCACGTCGGGGCGGTCGTGGCTCCCGACATTGAAGCCCCTGCCCAGCAGAGAAAAATCCCGCGGCATATTTTAGGCCGCGCCGGACGGTGAAATGTCCGCGGCGGGCCGACCCAAGCCCCGTGATCCAGGGCGGGCGAACACGCTGCCGCTGCCGGAGCTCCCCATGTCGGCATCCACGCGGCCCGAGCCTAAGGCGAGTCGCAGCCGCTCCCGCAGCCTCCGAGGACGGCTAGCTCTGCTGATGGTAAGTCCGATCCGCGGGCTCTGCGAACCAGAGCCCTGGAGGCCGCCAGCTCCAGGAGTTGGGCCGATGGTAGGCCGCAGCAGGAACGGAGACAACACCCAGAAAACAAAGGTCGGGTCTCCGTTCGGAAGGGACACATATTTACAATTTTACAGTTCCCCCCCTCCCCCCCACATACACACATAGTACAAAAACACAAAAACACGACATCACAACTACAATTAAGACAACAAAACAACAAAAACACAAAGACAAATGGACCGCAGGTAAGCCTCAGCTGCTATGGCATGTATGTTTGCATGCACGTGTAGGAGTATGTATGCATGTGCGTGTATGCGTGCGTGTGTGGATGCATGTATGTGTGTACGTGTATGTATGCGCGGGTGTATATGTGTGTGCATGCATGCGCATGTGCGTGTTTCTCCGTGTGTGTATGCATGCGTGTATATGTGGGATGTGTATATCATATATATATATACAGCGCGGAAACAGGCCTTTTCGGCCCACCAAGTCCGCGCCGCCCAGCGATCCCCGCACACTAACACTATCCTACACCCACTAGGGACAATTTTTTACATTTACCCTGTCAATTAACCTACATTCCTGTACGTCTTTGGAGTGTGGGAGGAAACCGAAGATCTCGGAGAAAACCCACGCAGGTTACGGGGAGGACGTACAAACTCCTTACAGTGCAGCACCCGTAGTCAGGATCGAACCTGAGTCTCCGGCGCTGCATTCGCTGTAAAGCAGCAACTCTACCGCTGTGCTACCGTGCCGCCCTATGTGTGTATGTATATTTGCGTGTATGAATGTTTCAGGACATATGACAATAAACCCTCTTGAGCTCCATGGAAATCATCAAACTCGTGCACACTAATCCTATTTGATTCTTCTCTCATTCCCATCAACCCTCCACAGCCTCTCCAGTTTGTATCGCTCTCCTACCCACCAGGGGGGGGTGTATGTATGTGTACATGTATGTATGCATGCGCGTGTATGCATATGTATGCATGCGCATGTACGTGTGTGTATGTGTACATGTATGCATGCGTGTATAGGTATATGTATGTGTGTATGCGTTCGCGTGTACGTGTATATATATACGTGTGTGTGTACATGTGTATGTGTGTCTATGCATGTGTGTATGTATGTATATACATATGTGTATTTATGTTTCAGGACATTTGACAGCAAAATCCTCTTGAGTGTTGAGCTCCATAGAAATCATCAAACTCTCATGCACACTAATCCTATTTGATTCTTCCCTCATTCCCATCAACCCTCCACAGTCTCTCCAGTTTGTATCGCTCTCCTACCCACCAGGACCAATTTACAGTTGCCAATAAATCCACATGTCATGGTGATGAGGGAGTTTAGCAGTATATCGGGGTAACCCTTATTTGTAAACAGTAAGGCAGCAGCTTTACTAGCAGACCTGTGAAAGATGTAATGGAAGTACCACTTATTTAATTGCCAGACTGTTAGTACTGATTTCTTCCCTCATCCCAATGATGGGTTAATTGGCCGCTGTAAATTGTCGGTAGTGGGTAATGTTTTCCCGACTGAATGAACGTATTTACTATTCTGCACTCTAGGTGGTGCATATGGACTACGGCATGAAGGGGAAGAATCCCATTAACAAGATGCGGTTCTACTGCAAGAATAACCCCAACGTGGCCATCAAAATCAGCAAAGACCAGGTACGTTTTCCAGGCCCGAGGTGGAAACACATCCTTTTTCTGAAGCTGCACGTAAACATGTCTCCCTCGAGCCGTGCACGGACCAACACGGGGTATAAATTAATGTTTGGTTTTAGAGATACAGTGTTGCAACAGGTCCTTTGGCCCATCGAGTCCACACTGACCACCTATTACCGAGGTTGTGTGAGTGGGCGGATGCATGGCAGATGCAGTTTAATGTGGATAAGTGTGAGGTTATCCACTTTGGTTGTAAGAATAGGAAGGCAGATTATTATCTGAATGGTGTCAAGTTAGGAAAAGGGGACGTACAACGAGATCTGGGTGTCCTAGTGCATCAGTCACTGAAAGTAAGCATGAAGGATGAGAGGGGATCTTATTGAAACATATAAGATTATTAAGGGGTTGGACATGTTAGAGGCAGGAAACATATAAGATTATTAAGGGGTTGGACATGTTAGAGGCAGGAAACATGTTCCCAATATTGGGGGAGTCCAGAAACAGTTTAAGAATAAGGGGATGGCCATTTAGAAAGGAGATGAGGAAAAACCTTTTCAGTCAGAGAGTTGTAAATCTGTGGAATTCTCTGCATCAGAAGGCAGTGGAGGCCAATTCTCTGAATGCTTTCAAGAGACAGCTAGATAGAGCTCTTAAGGATAGCGGAGTCAGGGGTTATGGGGAGAAGGCCGGAACGGGGTACTGATTGAGAATGATCAGCCATGATCACATTGAATGGTGGTGCTGGCTCGAAGGGCCGAATGGCCTACTCCTGCACCTATTGTCTATTGTCTACCCGTTTGATGTCCTACACACTATGGGTAATTTATGGAAGCCAATTATCCTACAAACCCCCATGGCTTTGGAGTGTGGGAGGACACGGGAGCTCCCAGAGAAAACCCACGTGGTCACAGGGAGAACGTGCAAACTCCACACAGACAGCACCCCTGGTCAGGATCGAACCCGGGTCTCTGGTGCTGTAAGGCAACAATTCAACCGCTACGACACTGTGCCACTCAAAACTGACTGTGTTGCTCCGACGCTGCCAAGGGTGTCTTGCCCTTTGCTTTGGGTTTGTTTCCCGTGGTCAAGGTCTAAGCTGGAATCCAACTATCACCTTGGTGTGACTTGGAACTGGACCTTGCTCCAATGGGTTAGAGGCCTGTTATGATCTGGTTGTCTTTGCAGGAAAGGTTAGAGAGGCTAGACTTGTATCTACTGGAGCTGAGAGCGAGAGGAAACTCTACAGAAACTAGAAGAGTCTCGTCTCGAAACGTCACACATCCATGATCTCCAGAGATGTTGCCTGACCCGCTGAGTTACTCCAGTACTTTGTGTCCCTCTGAAACTCTTAAGAGCCTGCATGGGATTGGCAGAATTCTTTTGGGAGAATCTAGAATTAGGTTTCCTTGTATAAATCTTATCTTCAAGGATATTAATATAAAATCGTCACCTGGTCATAGTTGACATGAGAGCAGAGGGGTGTAGATAGATACTTGATAAGTTAAATTGTGGATCTGGAGTTACAACAAATCAGCCACAATCTTATTAAGTTGTGCAGATGGTGTGAGAGGATGAGTGGCCATCTCCACTGCTAGCACCGGTGGTTGTGGGTTGTTGGGAAGACCCGGCAGGAGGATTGCTCTGCACCAGCCTGGGGCTTGCCTGGGTCGGGCAAATGGCGCCAAAATATGGTAACTCGTGCATGTGTGATCTATGCAAAAATAACTTTACTGTGCAGTGCACATGTGACAATAAAGCACCATTGATCTCTCTCATTGATCGCACCATTGATGCTGCACATCCAGGTATCTCACATGCTTCCAGTGAGGTTTACAGAGCAGCTGATCCAGGTCTACTGCAAGAAGACTGACAACAAGAGTGTGCAGGCCGCCCAGAAGCTTTTTGTCCAGTGGTGTATTAACAGTAACTTTTCCAAACCAAAGGTAGGATGATGCTACCATTTACAGTAACAGTTTCTGCATCTTTCCTTGGCTATGTTGTACTCCTGGGACATTACGGCACAGGAACAAGCCTTTTGGCCCACTGTGTCTGTGCCGAACATGATGCCAATTTAAACTAATCCCATCTGCCTGCACGTGATCCATTTCCCGACCCATATGCCTCCATTCCTTAGATTACATTTGAGTCTATCTTTGGTGTAAACCAGCATCTGCATTTCTTTATTTCTGCATTCCCTCCATTACTTGTCTGTTCATGTGCCTGTCTCAATGCCACTGAAACGTCACTATCAAATCCGCTTCCACCAGTAACGTTGTTGATAGGAATCAGCTCCTCGTTGTCTTTATACAAGAATCATAAAATCGTTAGAGATCACAGATCCGTCAAGTCTGTGCTGTCCTAATAACGTAATAAACGACAAATATTCTGTTGGAGGAACATGTAAAGGTGACTTTTCGGGTCAGGGCCCGTCTTCAAAATGTGCTTATCCATGTCTTCCTGAGGTGCTGCCTGACTCACAAGATTCCAGCCTCTGCAGTTCCTTGTGTCTAGGTTGGATTGGACCATGGTTGATGGATGACATGGGCGTGGGTTTTAATGATGTGTGACAGGAAAGGAAGTTTTTCTCTTTCAAGAAAAGGAGACAAAGTGCTGGAGTAACTCAGAGGGTCAGGCAGCATCTCTGTAGAACATGTGTCGGCGATGTTTTGGGTCAGGGCCCTTCTTTGTACATTGGGGGGGGGGGGGGGGAGAGAGGAGGGACAGGATACAGCGCAGGTAATAGGTGGACATAGGCGAGGGGGGTATTTGATAGGCTTATGCTTGGAGCAAAGGCCAGAGAATACAACAGAAGGTGTGATACAGAAGGATTGAAGAGTTGCGAATTGTGAAGCTAGAGGAAGGAATATGAGAGGAAGTGGAGAGGAGTGGAGAAATAGGTGCGAGTTCAGGAAGGGCACAGGGGAGGGGGTGAGGGGAAGAAACGGAGGAGTGGTGTGTGGGGGAGAAAGGAAGGAGCGGGAGGTTGTTAGAGGTTACCTAAAATTGGAGAATTCAATGTTTCAACCATCTTCCTGTGAGACCTCCCCATCACCTGTGTTCACCTATTACCTGCTATGTTTTGTCCTGCCTTTCTTCTCACGGCTTTCTTCCTTCCCCGCCCCCCACTCTCCACTCCCCACAATCAGTATGAAGATGGGTCCTGAACCAAAACATTACCTATCCATGTACTCCCGAGATGCTGCCTGACCCGCTGAATTACTCTGGCACTTTGGGTCCTTTTGTAAATCAGCATCTGTAGTTCCTTTTTTCATACATTTTGGAAGTTTTTCTCTAACCCTTTAACGTATGAATTTTAAATAGACTGATAATGATTTTCCAATCCCACCTACATGGTGATGAACCAGTGTATGTTTGTTCCTACCTACAGGATGGGGATATTGTTGCCCCTGAGCTGACACCACTAAAGTCTGAATGGAAAAGCAGCAATAGTGACAGCGATGACTCCAATCCCAGAGATAAGCTTCAGTCTTACCGTCAGGCAAACAGCCATAAGTCCAAAACGCAGCTTTTTCAGTAGGAAAAGTGGGACTTTTCTGTGAATCCTGGATCTTTATTCTCCCCGCAGTCCCTGTGATGGTATAATCTTCTAGCTTCCTTGGTTCTTTTCCAATTAGCAGTTTCCCAAATTCTTGCTTGAATGGAGAAAAGCAATCTTCATGCAAAGAAATCCAAGCCTAAATGACTTGGTCGGTGGAGAAGAATGGATTAGTTTTTTGAAACTAAGAGTTCTTGAATGTTGCCTTTTTTTGCCAATCGGCACCTGACCTCAAGCTTGAAGCCACGTAGCTGGATTTATCTGAAAGATCTTCCACATAAATGTTGGAAGAATGCGAATTGTGTTCACACTAAAGGATGAAGCTTTATTTTACCCAACCGATTGCAATGACTCTGGATACCTCTGGCCAAATGGCAACTCAAACACAGGAACACATGTCTGTGTTACATCGAGGCAATGGGCTTTGACTGTTTCCACATAGGATCACTATGCCCAGTGATTCCTGCTTACAGGAATAATGCCTTTACAGGCTGGGAAGGAACACAAGTCACCGTTTTGCCTTTATATCATGGAAAAAAAGTTGTGCAAATGTGATGGACATAGCTGTTTGTAACTATCCACGTTATTGCTTCGTGGGAATATAGTTGGTACCATGAATGTTATGCTGTTTAAAATATTATTACTTCAGTCCATAATTTAACATCCAGGCACCTCGCATTTTATGTGGGGAATATGTGTTTGAAAAGCAGCGCGTAATTCAAAAACACGTAAATGAAACGTATACTGGACTATATGGTCAGCGGTAAAGCTGAGGTGCATAATTCCAAAAATATCAGTGTGTAAATCAAGCTTTGGTAATAACGAAACTAGCACGTTATTTCAAAAACCCATAAATCAAACATGCTTAAAGCGTGAGGTGCCTGTATATTAATGCAAACTTAAAACATTATTCAACTCAACAGAAATGTTGGGGGAAATCACATTTGTCTACAGTGCAGGATAAAGACCCAAATAGAGAGAAGCTGATTGCAGTGGGGTTTCCCCAGTATAGTAGACTTGCTGCTGCCTCATACTTGAATGTTGCTGTGGGAGACTGTGGGACCAGTCATGGTGGTCCAGATCCTAGCATTAGACACCTCTCTACTCCGGCAGGTCTTGTCACTATTGTCCATTTGAATCACACTGTCAATAGTCAATAGTCGTTTATTTGTCACATACACATAAATGTGTAGTGAAATGAAAAATTACCCGCAGTTCAACAATAAGACCAATAAGAATAATCAATAAAAATGCAATAACACCTACAACCATAAACTAACACCAAACAAAAGAAACATCCATCACAGTGAGTCTCCTCCAGTCACCACCTCACTGTGATGGAAGGCCAGAATGTCTTTTTTTCTCCCCTGCCGTCTTCTCCCACGGTCAGGCTGTTGAAGTTGCCACGTCGGGGCTCCCGTTATTGAAGCCCCCGCGGGGCGGAGAAAATCCCACGGCCTATTCCAGGCCGCGGCGGACGGTGAAAGGTCCGTGGCGGGCCGACCCAAGCCCCGCGATTCGGGGCAGGCGAAGACACTGTCGCTGCCGGAGCTCCCGATGTCGGCCCCCACCCAGTGGGCTGCGGGCTTTCGACGTCCACGCGGCCCGATAGAATCATGGTTTGATCAAACAATCACTCTCAGGGCTCCATTTTGCGATGCCACTTTTTAATGATGATAGGTGTGAGGACCTACTTTTAGCATAACTTGTGGTGTACTCAGGGCATTTTTTTAATATGCTGGTTTTGCAATAAAGAAGTCAGTGCACTAAACATATTTTATGCAAATTGTTTGACCCTAAGTGAGGGATTGAAAGTTGTAAGATTTTTAAAGCATTGCTTTTATAAAATTTAAACCTGTTGAAAATTGAACTAAATTTATTTTTCTCCTCAAACCTTTGGTTTTAATCCAAGCTGATAGTTGGAACAAGATCAATGCTTGTAGGGTGTTCAACTGTATGGATTCCTGATCAATAATGGAGGGCTTTTATTCAATGTGTCTTTATTTTAGTTTAGTTTGGAGGTGTAGCATGGCAGTGGGTTGAAAAGTTAATTGTCCCTAGTGTGTAGGAAGTGGATGAAAAAGTGGGATAACATAGAACGAGTGTGAATGGGTGATTGGTGGTCATTGTGGATCCGGTGGGCCGAAGGGCCTATTTCCACTCTGCATCTTGCAATCAAAATGCTTTGTTAAAACCTGGTTCCATGCGGGAGAAAGGAGAATGTTCTGACTGACTAGCGCAAGAACTCTGTGGGTGGAATGAATGTTATCACGTTAGGTTTGTAGACGATACCGGCTCACTGGATAAAACCAGGTGGTGCACGTCATTCCCTAAAGAGCACATGCTCTGGAGCTGGTGCTTGCTGAGGTTCTGCCACCAACCTCCGCCCCAAATTGTCTTTGAGGATTTTAAATGCACTATATAACTATTTACTGAAACTATCTACTTCCAGTTTGTGAAAACCAGTTGAAGCTGACTTTTATCCAGGCGGTTCAGCGAGAGAGATGCAACTGTGTTTACTCTGCCTGTCTCAGTTAATTGCAGGAGATGGGGAAGTAATATCTCTGGTTGAAAACTTGTGTGCGTATATTTGCATTGTCGCGCTATCTCAGGGAGGATACCATCTTCCCTTGTTATTACGGATCTCTTTATAACTCCACAGGTCTGCCACATCGAGCTTTTCTTCCTCTGCCTCTGTGCCTTTTTCTATGCCAAAAAGTCCTCACCACCCAGTGATGACTCCTTTTTCTGTCTCCACTGGTCCCCTTCCTCATGGACCTCCCCGATGGCCTTCTGCCCTCTTTAGACCTTTACATAGCCTGACCCGCTGAGTTACTTCAGTATTTTGGTTATAGTGGACGGAGTGTCCCCAGAGTGATCAGACACCACTGTCTCTGTTGGAACACAGGCTGCCAGCTACATTGTTGACAAGCAATTGCTTCAACCAGTCTTTAGTATTTTTACCTTGCAGAACAAAAATACATTTTTAGCTGTTAAAAAGAACTTTGCATTTGAAAACAACTTGCTGTTTCACGGAGTGACCGCTAGGTAGTTGAAGGAAATCCCTTACTTAGTTATAGCGGACAATCTGCAATAACGGACACCATTCTTCCCCCTGTGGTCCTCTATAATGAGGCTTGTCTGTACGATGTACAAGGTTTTACCATTGCACAACTGATTTTTTTTAAAATTCCATCATTTTGTGGAACAGTGGGAAATATATCCTGATCGACCTTGGATGACATCCATCAGTCCTGGAGTCCCCTTCTTCACCCCCCCTCTCCCCCGTGCCCTTCCATCTATATCCATCCTCTGTCTTTACACTCTTCACTCCTTATCTGACACCTTTGTCTCCTTTTCATTTCTAGCCTTTGTCATTCACTCCATCCAGCTGCCAATCGAACTTCCTTCGCCTGGGTAGCTTACAACCTAATGGCATGAACATTGAATTCTCCAATTTTAAGTAACATCCAATTAACACTCTTCCCTTCCTTCTTCTCCTCACTCTCTTATTTCTTGCACCCACCCCTCCTCCCGCTACTTTCCTCCCTCTGGCTTCACAATCCGCAACACTTCAAACATCTCATACCTTCCGTTCTTATCTCTGGCCTTTGTTCCAATCATCTACATATTAACTCTGCCGCCCCAGACCTGTTATCTGCCAGGCTTTGTCCTGCCTCTCCCCTTTTTCATCTTACTCCCCTCTCCCCCCATCTGTCTCGAGGGTCTCAACTTGAAACGCCACTTACCTGTGTTCTCTAGAGATGCTGTCTGTCCTGCTGAGTTACTCCAGCGCTTTTGTGTTTTTGTATATTGACCAGCATCTGCAATTCATTGTTTCTGTATTCTCCCCTCATCTGTACCTGTGGTGCACGTGGCAATAACTCAAACTTATCACTTGCCAGGGTTTCTCCTGCCCCCAACTCTCTTTCAGTTTCCTCCTCCCTATGACAATCAGTCTGAAGAAGGGTTCTGACTTACACTGTGGTCCTTACCCAAAGCGTGGCCTGTCCATGTTCTCCAAAGATGCTGTCTGACCCGCTGAGTTACTCCAACACTTTGTGTTCTACTCTCTCTGGAGTTCTTTATTTGACTGAGGTTTGTGGGATAATTTAAAAGTTAATCGCATTTTATTTTATCACAATGCAATATGTAATCTTTTGTTGGTTAAACTGTGTGTAGATATAGTCAACGTTTGTGGAATAAAATTGGGTTAATCTGGTCATTACCATGTCACTTTGAGAACTTATTGTGTGCAATTTATCTGGAACATTTGCATTATAGCAATGATTACATTAAAAGTCCCTTAACACAATCGGACTATATAACAGAGCTTTATTTGTCGATCGGTACCGAAGTACCGAACGAAACTACATAGCAGTCATAGAAAAAAAAAAAGAACACAAGACACATAACCCCAACACAAACGTCCATCACAGTGACTCCAAACACCCCCTCACTGTGATGGAGGCAACAAAACTTCCACTCTCTTCCCCACGCCCACGGACAGACAGCTGGTCCCCAACCGACCCGCACAGTCCCCGCACCGGGCGCTGAAACGTCTCGCGGCCGAACCGGGCGATGAAAGGCCCGCGACCAAGCCTTGCGCAGCTAAGTCCCGTGGCCGAGCCGCACCGGGCGATGTAAAGTCCCGTGGTCGAGCCGCACCAGCGATGTAAAGCCCCGCGGCCGAGCCGCACCGGGCGATGTAAAGTCCCGTGGTCGAGCCGCACCGGGCGATGTTAAGTCCCGCAGCCGAGCCGCACCAGCGATGAAAAGGAAGAATGAGGTGAAGTGACGGTCAGTGGTTGAAGGCAGTGTTGAACAGGTGAGACTTCAGTGATGTTTTGAATGTGGTGAGTGAGGAGGAGTCTCTGATGGTTTGAGGTAGTGAGTTCCAGAGGGTGGGAGCAGCGATGGAGAAAGCCCTGTCCGCCCAGGATCTGAGTTTGTTCCGGATGGGGGGGACAGGAGGTTAGCAGCAGCAGAGCGGAGGGTACGGGTGGGAGTGTGTCTGTGGAGGAGGTCAGTCAGGTAGGATGGGGCCAGGTTATGGAGGGCTTTGTAGGTCATGAGGAGGATTTTGTACTGGATTCTCTGGGGGATGGGGAGCCAGTGGAGCTTGTAGAGGACGGGGGTGATATGGTCACGGGTCGGGGAGTGGATGAGTAGACGGGCAGCGGAGTTCTGGATGTGTTGGAGTTTGTTGATGATTTTTGAGGGTGAACCATAGAGGAGGCTGTTACAGTAGTCCAGATGGGAGGTGATGAAGGCGTGGATGAGGGTTTCTGCAGCTGTGGAGGAAAGGGATGGACATTATACTGCATCTGCCATGCATTTGCCCACTCACCTAACCTATCCAAGTCACCTTGCAGCCTCCTAGCATCCTCCTCACAGCTAACACTGCCCCCCAGCTTCGTGTCATCCGCAAACTTGGAGATGTTGCATTCAATTCCCTCGTCCAAATCATTAATATATATTGTAAATAGCTGGGGTCCCAGCACTGAGCCTTGCGGTACCCCACTAGTCACTGCCTGCCATTCTGAAAAGGACCCGTTTATTCCTACTCTTTGCTTCCTGTCTGCTAGCCAGTTCTCCATCCACATCAATACTGAACCCACAATACCGTGTGCTTTAAGTTTGCATACTAATCTCTTATGTGGGACCTTGTCGAAAGCCTTCTGGAAGTCCAGATATAACACATCTACTGGTTCTCCCTTTTCCACTCTACTAGTTACATCCTCGAAAAATTCTATAAGATTCGTCAGACATGATTTACCTTTCATAAATCCATGCTGACTTTGTCCAATGATTTCACCACTTTCCAAATGTGCTGCTATCCCATCTTTAACAACTGACTCTAGCATTTTCCCCACTACCGATGTTAGACTAACTGGTCTGTAATTCCCCGTTTTCTCTCTCCCTCCCTTTTTGAAAAGTGGGGTTACATTAGCTACCCTCCAATCCTCAGGAACTACTCCAGAATCTAAAGAGTTTTGAAAAATTATCACTAATGCATCCACTATTTCTGGGGCTACCTCCTTAAGCACTGGGCTGCAGCCTATCTGGCCCTGGGGATTTATCGGCCTTTAATCCATTCAATTTACCTAACACCACTTCCTGACTAACCTGGATTTCACTCAGTTCCTCCATCCCATTTGACCCCCGGTCCACTGCTATTTCAAGCAGATTATTTATGTCTTCCTTAGTGAACACAGAACCAAAGTAGTCATTCAATTGGTCTGCCATGTCCTTGTTCCCCATGATCAATTCACCTGTTTCTGACTGCAAGGGACCTACATTTGTTTTAACTAATCTTTTTCTCTTCACATATCTATAAAAGCTTTTGCAGTCAGTTTTTATGTTCCCTGCCAGTTTTCTTTCATAATCTATGTTCCCTTTCCTAATTAAGCCCTTTGTCCTCTGCTGGACTCTGAATTTCTCCCAGTCCTCTGGTAGGCTGCTTTTTCTTGCTAATTTGTATGCTTCATCTTTTGTTTTGATACTATTCCTAATTTCCCTTGTTAGCCACGGATGCACTACCTTCCCTGATTTATTCTTTCGCCAAACTGGGATGAACAATTATTGTAGTTCATCCATGCAGTCTTTAAATTCCTTCCATTGCATATCCACCGCCAACCCTTTAAGAATCAATTGCCAGTCTATCTTGGCCAATTCACGTCTCATACCCTCAAAGTTACCTTTCTTTAAGTTCAGAACCGTCGTTTCTGAATTAACTATGTCACTCTCCATTCTAATGAAGAACTCAACCATATTATGGTCACTCTTGCCCAAGGGGCCACGCACATCAAGACTGCTAACTAGCCCTTCCTCATTACTCAATACCCAGTCTAGAGTAGTCTGCTCTCTCGTTGGTTCCTCTACGTGTTGGTTTAGAAAACTATCCCGCATACATTCCAAGAAATCCTCTTCCTCAGCACCTCTGTCAATTTGATTCACCCAATCTATATGTAGATTGAAGTCACCCATTATAACTGTTTTACCTTTGTTGCACGCATTTCTAATTTCCTGTTTGATGCCCATCCCCAACTCTACTACTACTGTTAGGTGGCCTGTACACATCTCCCACTAGCGTTTTCTGCCCCTTAGTGTTTCGTAGCTCTACCCATATCGATTCCACATCCTCCAAGCTAATGTCCTTCCTTTCTACTGCGTTAATCTCCTCTCTAACCAGCAACGCTCCCCCACCTCCTTTCCTTTCTGTCTATCCCTCCTGAATATTGAATATCCCTGGATGTTGAGCTCCCAGCCTTGGTCACCCTGGAGCCATGTCTCTGTAATCCCAACTATATCATATTCATTAATAACTATCTGCGCATTCAACTCATCCACCTTATTCCGAATGCTCCTTGCATTGAGACACAAAGCCTTCAGGCTTGTTTTTACAACACTCTTACCCCTTATACAATTATGTTGAAAAGTGGCCCTTTTTGATTTTTGCCCTGGATTTGTCTGCCTGCCACTTTTACTTTTCACCTTGCTACCTATTGCTTCTACCCTCATTTTACACCCCTCTGTCTCTCTGCTCGTGCTCCCATCCCCCAGCCACATTAGTTTAAATCCTCCCCGACAGCACTAGCAAACACTCCCCCAAGGACATTGGTTCAATTCCAGCTCAGGTGCAGACCGTTCTGTTTGAACTGGTCCCACCTCCCCCAGAACTGGTTCCAATGTCCTAGAAATTTGAATCCCTCCCCCTTGCACCATTTTTCAAGCCACGTATTCATCTGAAATATCCTCCTATTTCTACTCTGACTAGCAAGTGGCACTGGTAGTAATACAGAGATTATTACCTTTGAGGTCCTACTTTGAAGTTTATCTTCTAGCTCCCTAAATTCACCTTGTAGGACCTCATCCCTTTTTTTACCTATATCGTTGGTGCCAATGTGCATCACGACAACTGGCTGTTCACCTTCCCCCTCCAGAATGTTTTGCAACCGCTCAGAGACATCCCTGACCCTTGCACCAGGGAGGCAACATACCATCCTGGAGTCTCGTTTGCGGCCGCAGAAACGCCTATCTATTCCCCTTACAATTGAATCCCCTATTACTATAGAGATAACCTGAGATTGTCCATTTAAAGGACATTTGGGCAGGTACGTGGATAGGAAAGGTTTAGATGGCCAAAACAGGCAGGTAGGACTAGTGTAGATGGGGGATCGTGGTCAGCATAGGCAAGTTATGCGCCGGTGACCTGGGTTTGACCCTGACCAGCGGTGCTGTCCGCACGGCGTTTGTACGTTCTTCCTGTGACTGCGTGGGTTTCCACTGGGTGCGCCAGTTTCCTCCCACATCCCAAAGACGTGTGCGTTTGCAGGTTTATTGGCCCTCTGCCAATTTCCCCTTGTGTGTCGGGAGTGAATGAGATAACATAGAACTACTGTGAACAGGCAATCGATGGCCGGTATGAACTCAGTGGGCCGAAGGGTCTCAACCCGAAATATCACCTATTCCTTTTCTCCAGAGATGCTGCGTGATCCGCTGAGTTACTCCAGCTTTTTGTGTCTTTGGTTTAAACCAGCATCTGTAGTTCCCACCCAAACTACCCCCTCCCCAGGTACTTTCTCCTGCAGCCGCAGGAGATGCAACACCTGTCCCTTTATCTCCCCCCTCGACTCCATCCAAGGACCCCGACAGTCTTTTCACGTGAGGCAGAGGTTCACTTGCACCTCCTCCAACCTCATCCACTGTATCCGCAGATCCAGGTGTCAACTTCTGTACATCAGCGAGACCAAGCGTAGACCCAGCGATTTTTTCGCTGAACACCTCCGCTCAGTCCGCCTTAACTGATCTCCAGGTTGCTCAGCACTTCAACTCCCCCTCCCATTTCCAATTTGGCCTTTCTGGCCTGGGCCTCCTCCATTGTCAGAGTGAGGCCCAGCGCAAATTGGAGGAACAGCACCTCATATTTCGCTTGGGTAGCTTACACCCCAGCGGTAAGAACATTGACTTCTCTAACTTCAAATAGCCCTTGCTTTCCCTCTCTCTCCATCCCCTCCTCCTTCCCAGTTCTCCCACCAGTCTTACTGTCTCCGACTACATTCTATCTCTGTCCCGCCCACTTCCCTGACATCAATCTGAAGAAGGGTCTCGACCCGAAACGGCAACCATTCCTTCTCTCCATCTCTGAGAGAGATGCTTCTCTCAGTCTGTCCCGCTGAGTTACTCCAACATTTTGTGTCTGCCGATATAAACCAGCATCTGTAGTTCTTTCCTTCACATCTGTGGTTCTTTTCTACACATGGATATCTAATGGACTAGGAGAGAGATGGTGCAACAAAGGGATGGAAAAGTAATGGTCTTTGCAAAAAGCGGAAAGCTTGATGGTAAAAGATTTTTTTAACAAGTGAAGAGAAAGATAATGATGATCAGATGATTTTACTCAGACATAGGAGTTGTGCATCAGTGACAACACTGCTGTGTAATGCCCAACCCCA